>NW_024058042.1:346309-379560 GCF_016432855.1 Salvelinus namaycush
CAAGTTTAAGCCTGCTGCTAACGAGTTTAATATCCCGCTGCCTACAGAGTTTAATTTAATCCCGCTGACTAACAGAGTTAGTCCCGCTGACTAACCGAGTTTAATCCCGCTGACTAACAGAGTTTAATCCCGTTGACTAACAGAGTTTAATCCCGTTGATTAACAGTTTAATCCCGCTGATTAACAGAGTTTAATACCGCTGACTAACAGAGTTTAATACCGCTGACTAACAGTTAATCCTGTTGATTAACAGAGTTTAATCCTGTTGATTAACAGTTTAATACTGCTGATTAACAGAGTTTAATCCTGCTGATTAACAGAGTTTAATCCTGCTGACTAACAGAGTTTAATACCGCTGACTAACAGAGTTTAATCCCGCTGTTAACAGAGTTTAATCCCGCTGACTAACAGAGTTTAATACCGCTGATTAACAGAGTTTAATACCGCTGATTAACAGAGTTTAATCCCGCTGATTAACAGAGTTTAATCCGCTGACTACAGAGTTTAATCCCGCTGACTACAGAGTTTAATCCTGTTGATTAACAGTTTTACTAATCCTGCTGACTAACAGAGTTTAATCTGCTGACTAACAGAGTTTAATCCTGCTGACTAACGAGTTTTCTCTGACTACAGAGTTTAATCCTGCTGACTACAGTTAATCTGCTGACTAACAGAGTTTAATCCTGCTGACTAACAGAGTTTAATCCTGCTGATTAACAATTCATCCTGCTGATTAACAGAGTTTAATTGTAAATCCTGCTGACTAACCAGCGTTTTAATCCGCTGACTAACAGAGTTTAATCCCGCTGACTAACAGAGTTTAATCACCGCTGACTACAAGTTTAATCCCGCTGACTAACAGAGTTTAAATCCGCTGACTAACAGAGTTTAATCCCGCTGACTAACAGAGTTTAATCCCGTTGACTAACAGAGTTTAAATCCCGTTGATTAACAGTTTATCCCGCTGATTACAAGTTAATACCGCTGACTAACAGAGTTTAATACCGCTGATTAACAGTTTAATCCTGTTGATTAACAGAGTTTAATCCTGTTGATTACACAGTTTAATACTGCTGATTACAGAGTTTAATCCTGCGATTAACAGAGTTTAATCCTGCTGACTAACAGAGTTTAATACCGCTGACTAACAGAGTTTAATCCCTGATTAACAGAGTTTATCCTGCTGATTAACAGAGTTTTATACCGCTGATTAACAGAGTTTAATACCGCTGATTAACAGAGTTTATACCGCTGATTAACAGAGTTTATCCCGCTGACTAACAGAGTTTAATCCCGCTGACTAACAGAGTTTAACCCTGCTGATAACAGAGTTTAATCCCGCTGACTAACAGAGTTTAATCCCGCTGACTAACAGAGTTTAATCCCGCTGACTAACAGAGTTTAATCCCGTTGATTAACCGAGTTTAATCCCGTTGATTAACAGAGTTTAATCCCGCTGACTAACAGAGTTTAATCCCGCTGACTAACAGAGTTTAATCCCGCTGACTAACAGAGTTTAATCCCATTGACTAACAAAGTTTAATCCCGTTGATTAACAGAGTTTAATACCGCTGACTAACAGAGTTTAATACCGCTGACTAACAGGTTTAATACGCTGACTAACAGAGTTTAATACCTGATTGATAACAGATTTAATCCCGCTGATTAACGATTTTATCCTGCTGATTAACAGAGTTTAAATACCGCTGATTAACAGAGTTTAATACCGCTGATTAACAGTTAATACCGCTGATTAACGAGTTTAATCCCGCTGACTAACAGAGTTTAATCCCTGCTACTAAAGAGTTTAATCCCGCTGACTAACAGAGTTATTCCCGCTGACTACAGAGTTTAATCCGCTGACTAACAGAGTTTAATCCCGTTTGATTAACAGAGTTTAATCCGCTTTGATTAACAGAGTTTAATCCCGCTGACTAACAGAGTTTTTAATCCCGCTGACTAACAGAGTTTAATCCCGCTGACTAACAGAGTTTAATCCCATTGACTACAAAGTTTAATCCCGTTGATTAACGAGTTTAATACCGCTGACTAACAGATTTTTATACCGCTGACTAACAGAGTTTAATACCCGCTGACTAACAGAGTTTAATCCCGCTGATTACGATTTAATCCCGCTGACTAACCGAGTTTAATACCGCTGACTAACAGAGTTTAATCCTGCTGACTAACAGAGTTTAATCCTGTTGATTAACAGGGTTTAATCCTGCTGACTAACAGAGTTTAATCCCGCTGACTAACAGAGTTTAATCCCGCTGATTAACAGAGTTTAATCCTGCTGACTAACAGTGTTTAATACCGCTGACTAACAGAGTTTAATCCCGCTGACTAACAGAGTTTAATCCCGTTGACTAACAAAGTTTAATCCCGTTGATTAACAGAGTTTAATACCGCTGACTAACAGAGTTTAATACCGCTGACTAACAGAGTTTAATCCCGCTGATTTACAGAGTTTAATCCCGCTGACTAACCGAGTTTAATACCGCTGACTAACAGAGTTTAATCCTGCTGACTAACAGAGTTTAATCCTGTTGATTAACAGGGTTTAATCCTGCTGATTAACAGAGTTTAATACCGCTGAGTAACAGAGTTTAATACCGCTGCTAACAGAGTTTAATACCGCTGACTAACAGAGTTTAATCCTGCTGACTAACAGAGTTTTAATCCTGCTGACTACAGAGTTTAATCCTGCTGACTAAGAGTTTAATCCTGCTGACTAACAGAGTTTAATCCTGCTGACTAACAGAGTTTAATCCTGCTGACTAACAGAGTTTAATCCTGCTGACTAACATGGTTTAATCCTGCTGACTAACATGGTTTAATCCTGCTGACTAACAGAGTTTAATCCCGCTGACTAACAGAGTTTAATCCCGTTGATTAACAGAGTTTAATCCCGTTGATTAACAGAGTTTAATCCGTTGATTAACAGAGTTTAATCCCGTTGATTAACAGAGTTTAATCCCGCTGACTAACAGAGTTTAATCCCGCTGACTAACAGAGTTTAATCCCGCTGACTAACAGAGTTTAATCCCGTTGATTAACAGTTTAATCCCGCTGATTAACAGAGTTTAATACCGCTGACTAACCGAGTTTAATACCGCTGACTAACAGAGTTTAATCCTGCTGACTAACAGAGTTTAATCCTGTTGATTAACAGGGTTTAATCCTGCTGATTAACAGAGTTTAATACCGCTGACTAACAGAGTTTAATACCGCTGACTAACAGAGTTTAATACCGCTGACTAACAGAGTTTAATCCTGCTGACTAACAGAGTTTAATCCTGCTGACTAACAGAGTTTAATCCTGCTGACTAACAAAGTTTAATCCCGTTGATTAACAGAGTTTAATACCGCTGACTAACAGAGTTTAATACCGCTGACTAACAGAGTTTAATACCGCTGACTAACAGAGTTTAATCCCGCTGATTTACAGAGTTTAATCCCGCTGACTAACCGAGTTTAATACCGCTGACTAACAGAGTTTAATCCTGCTGACTAACAGAGTTTAATCCTGTTGATTAACAGGGTTTAATCCTGCTGATTAACAGAGTTTAATACGCTGACTACTACCGCTGACTTAACAGAGTTTAATACCGCTGACAACAGAGTTTAATACCGCTGACTAACAGAGTTTATCCCGCTGACTAACAGAGTTTAATCCTGCTGACTAACAGAGTTTAATCCTGCTGACTAACAGAGTTTAATCCTGCTGACTACAGAGTTTAATCCTGCTGACTAACGAGTTTAATCCTGCTGACTAACATGGTTTAATCCTGCTGACTAACATGGTTTAATCCTGCTGACTAACAGAGTTTAATCCCGCTGACTAACAGAGTTTAATCCAGTTGATTAACAGAGTTTAATCCCGTTGATTAACAGAGTTTAATCCCGCTGACTAACAGAGTTTAATCCCGCTGACTAACAGAGTTTAATCCCGCTGACTAACAGAGTTTAATCCCGCTGACTAACAGAGTTTAATCCCGTTGATTAACAGTTTAATACCGCTGACTAACAGAGTTTAATACCGCTGACTAACAGAGTTTAATACCGCTGACTAACAGAGTTTAATACCGCTGACTAACAGAGTTTAATCCCGCTGACTAACAGAGTTTAATCCCGCTGACTAACAGAGTTTAATCCGCTGACTAACAGAGTTTAATCCCGCTGACTAACAGAGTTTAATACCGCTGATTAACAGAGTTTAATCCCGCTGACTAACGGAGTTTAATCCCGCTGACTAACGGAGTTTAATCCCGCTGACTAACGGAGTTTAATCCCGCTGACTAACGGAGTTTAATCCCGCTGACTAACAGAGTTATCCGTTAAAGTTATCCGCTGACTAACAGAGTTTAATCCCGCTGACTAACAGAGTTTAAATCCCGCTGACTAACAAGTTAATCGCTGATTTCAGAGTTATCCCGCTGACTAACAGAGTTTAATACGCTGATTACAGAGTTTAATCCCGCTGATTAACAGAGTTTAATCCTCTGACTAACAGAGTTTAATCCCGCTGACTAACAGATTTTTAATCCCGCTGACTACAGATTTAATCCGCTGACTAACAGAGTTTATACGCTGTAACAGAGTTTTAATACCGCTGACTAACAGAGTTTATACCGCTGACTAACGAGTTTAACCCGCTGACTAACGAGTTTAATCCCGCTGACTAACAGAGTTTAATCCCGCTGACTAACAGAGTTTAATCCCGCTGACTAACAGAGTTTAATCCCGCTGACTAACAGAGTTTAATACCGCTGATTTACAGAGTTTAATCCCGCTGACTAACAGAGTTTAATACCGCTGATTAACAGAGTTTAATCCCGCTGATTAACAGAGTTTAATCCCTCTGACTAACAGAGTTTAATCCCGCTGACTAACAGAGTTTAATCCCGCTGACTAACAGAGTTTAATCCGCTGACTAACAGAGTTTATACCGTGATTAACAAGTTTAATACCGCTGACTAACAGAGTTTAATACCGCTGACTAACGAGTTTATCCGCTACTACAGAGTTTAATCCCGCTGACTAACAGAGTTTAATCCCGCTGACTAACAGAGTTTAATCCCGCTGACTAACAGAGTTTAATCCGCTGACTAACAGAGTTTAATCCCGTCTGACTAACAGAGTTTATCCCGCTGACTAACAGAGTTTATCCCGTTGATTAACAGAGTTTATCCCCTGACTAACAGAGTTTAATACCTGATTACAAGTTTAATCCCGCTGACTAACAGAGTTTAATCCCGCTGACTACAGAGTTTAATACCGCTGACTACAGAGTTTAATCCGCTGCTAACAGAGTTTAATCCCGCTGACTAACGAGTTTAATCCCCTGACTAACAGAGTTTAATCCTCGCTGACTAACAGAGTTTAATCCCGCTGACTAACAGAGTTTAATCCCGGTGACTACAGAGATTAATCCCGTTGATTAACCGAGTTATCCCGCTGACTAACGAGTTATCCCGCTGACTAACAGTTTAATCCTGCTATAAACAGAGTTTAATCCTGCTGACTAACAGAGTTTAATCCTGCTGACTAACAGAGTTTAATCCTGTTGACTAACAGAGTTTAATCCTGCTGACTAACAGAGTTTAATCCTGCTGACTAACAGAGTTTAATCCTGCTGACTAACAGAGTTTAATCCTGCTGACTAACAGAGTTTAATCCTGCTGACTAACAGTTTAATACTGCTGATTAACAGAGTTTAATCCCGCTGATTAACAGAGTTTAATCCCGCTGACTAACAGAGTTTAATCCCGCTGACTAACAGAGTTTAATCCCGCTGACTAACAGAGTTTAATCCCGCTGACTAACAGAGTTTAATCCGCTGATTAACAGAGTTTAATACCGCTGATTAACAGAGTTTAATCCCGGACTAACAGAGTTTAATCCCGCTGACTAACAGAGTTTAATCCCGCTGACTAACAGAGTTTAATACCGCTGATTACAGAGTTTAATACCGCTGACTAACAGAGTTTAATCCCGCTGACTAACAGAGTTTAATCCCGCTGACTAACAGAGTTTAATCCCGCTGACTAACAGAGTTTAATCCCGCTGACTAACGGTTAATCCCGCTGACTAACAGAGTTTAATCCCGCTGACTAACAGAGTTTAATCCCGCTGACTAACAGAGTTTAATCCCGCTGACTAACAGAGTTTAATCCCGCTGACTAACAGAGTTTAATCCCGCTGACTAACAGAGTTTAATCCCGCTGACTAACAGAGTTTAATCCCGCTGACTAACAGAGTTTAATCCCGCTGACTAACAGAGTTTAATCCCGTTGATTAACAGAGTTTAATCCCGTTGACTAACAGAGTTTAATCCCGCTGACTAACAGAGTTTAATCCCGTTGATTAACAGAGTTTAATCCCGTTGATTAACAGAGTTTAATCCCGCTGACTAACAGAGTTTAATCCCGCTGACTAACAGAGTTTAATCCCGCTGACTAACAGTTTAATACTGCTGATTAACAGAGTTTAATCCCGCTGATTAACAGAGTTTAATACCGCTGACTAACAGAGTTTAATACCGCTGACTAACAGAGTTTAATCCCGCTGACTAACAGAGTTTAATCCCGCTGACTAACAGAGTTTAATCCCGCTGACTAACAGAGTTTAATCCCGCTGACTAACAGAGTTTAATCCCGCTGACTAACAGAGTTTAATCCCGCTGACTAACAGAGTTTAATCCCGTTGATTAACAGTTTAATCCGCTGATTAACAGAGTTTAATACCGCTGACTAACCGAGTTTATAAGCTGACTAACAGAGTTTAATCTGCTGACTAACAAGTTTAATCCTGCTGATTACAGGGTTTAATCCTGCTGATTAACGAGTTTAATCCGTGACAACAGAGTTTTAATCCGCTGACTAACAGAGTTTAATCCCGCTGACTAACAGAGTTTAATCCTGCTGACTAACAGAGTTTAATCCTGCTGACTAACAGAGTTTAATCCTGCTCAAACAAGTTAATCCGTTGATTAACAGAGTTTAATCCGCTGACTAACAGAGTTTAATACCGCTGACTAACAGAGTTTAATACCGCTGACTAACAGAGTTTAATCCCGCTGATTTACAGAGTTTAATCCCGCTGACTAACCGAGTTTAATACCGCTGACTAACAGAGTTTAATCCTGCTGACTAACAGAGTTTAATCCTGTTGATTAACAGGGTTTAATCCTGCTGATTAACAGAGTTTAATACCGCTGACTAACAGAGTTTAATACCGCTGACTAACAGAGTTTAATACCGCTGACTAACAGAGTTTAATCCTGCTGACTAACAGAGTTTAATCCTGCTGACTAACCGAGTTTAATCCTGCTGACTAACAGAGTTTAATCCTGCTGACTAACAGAGTTTAATCCTGCTGACTAACAGAGTTTAATCCTGCTGACTAACATGGTTTAATCCTGCTGACTAACATGGTTTAATCCTGCTGACTAACAGAGTTTAATCCCGCTACTAACAGAGTTTAATCCCGTTGATAACGAGTTTAATCCCGTTGATTAACCGAGTTTAATCCCGCTGACTAACAGAGTTTAATCCGCTGACTAACAGAGTTTAATCCCGCTGACTAACAGAGTTTAATCCCGCTGACTAACAGAGTTTAATACCCGTTGATTAACATTAATACCGCTGACTAACAGAGTTTAATACCGCTGACTAACAGAGTTTAATACCGCTGACTAACAGAGTTTAATACCGCTGACTAACAGAGTTTAATCCCGCTGACTAACAGAGTTTAATCCCGCTGACTAACAGAGTTTAATACCGCTGACTAACAGAGTTTAATCCGCTGACTAACAGTTTTAATCCGTGATACAGAGTTTAATCCCGCTGACTAACAGAGTTAATCCCGCTGACTAACGAGTTTAATCCGCTGACTAACGGTTAATCCGCTGACTAACAAGTTTAATCCGTGACTAACAGAGTTTAATCCCGCTGACTAACAGAGTTTAATCCCGCTGACTAACAGAGTTTAATCCCGCTGACTAACAGAGTTTAATCCGCTGACTAACGAGTTAATACCGCTGATTTACAGAGTTTAATCCCGCTGACTAACAGAGTTTAATACCGCTGATTAACAGAGTTTAATCCCGCTGATTAACAGAGTTTAATCCCTCTGACTAACAGAGTTTAATCCCGCTGACTAACAGAGTTTAATCCCGCTGACTAACAGAGTTTAATCCCGCTGACTAACAGAGTTTAATACCGCTGATTAACAGAGTTTAATACCGCTGACTAACAGAGTTTAATACCGCTGACTAACAGAGTTTAATCCCGCTGACTAACAGAGTTTAATCCCGCTGACTAACAGAGTTTAATCCCTGACTACGTTAATCCGTGACTAACAGAGTTTAATCCGCTGACTAACAGAGTTTAATACCGCTGATTACAGAGTTTAATACCGCTGACTAACAGAGTTTAATACCGATGACTAACAGAGTTTAATCCCGCGGACTAACAGAGTTAATCCCGCTGACTAACAGGTTTAATCCGCTGACTAACGAGTTTAATCCCGCTGACTAACAGAGTTTAATCCGCTGACTAACAGAGTTTAATCCCGCTGACTAACAGAGTTTAATCCGCTGACTAACAGAGTTTAATCCCGTATTAACAGAGTTTATCCCGCTGACTAACAGAGTTTAATACCGCTGATAACAGAGTTTAATCCCTGATAACAGAGTTTAATCCCGCTGACTAACAGAGTTTAATACCAGCTGACTAACAGAGTTTTATCCGCTGACTAACAGAGTTTAATCCCGCTGACTAACAGAGTTTAATCCCGCTGACTAACAGAGTTTAATCCCGCTGACTAACAGAGTTTAATCCCGCTGACTAACAGAGTTTAATCCCGGTGACTAACAGAGTTTAATCCCGTTGATTAACCGAGTTTAATCCCGCTGACTAACCGAGTTTAATCCCGCTGACTAACAGAGTTTAATCCTGCTGACTAACAGAGTTTAATCCTGCTGACTAACAGATTTTAATCCTGCTGACTAACAGAGTTTAATCCTGTTGACTAACAGAGTTTAATCCTCGACTAACAGAGTTTAATCCTGCTGATAACAGAGTTTAATCCTGCTGACTAACAGAGTTTAATCCTGCTGACTAACAGAGTTTAATCCTGCTGACTAACAGTTTAATACTGCTGATTAACAGAGTTTATACCCGCTGATTAACAGAGTTTAATCCCGCTGACTAACAAGTTTAATCCCGCTGACTAACAAGTTTAATCCCGCTGACTAACAGAGTTTAATCCCGCTGATAACAGAGTTTAATCCCGCTGACAACAAGTTTTAATACCGCTGATTAACAGAGTTTAATACCCGCTGACTAACAAGTTTAATCCCGCTGACTAACAGAGTTTACATCCCGCTGACTAACAGAGTTTAATCCCGCTGACTAACAGAGTTAATCCCGCTGACTAACCGAGATTAATCCCGCTGACATACAGAGTTTAATCCCCGCTGACTAACAGAGTTTAATCCCGCTGACTACAGAGTTTATCCGCTGACTAACAGAGTTTAATCCCGCTGACTAACAGAGTTTAATCCGCTGACTAACAGAGTTTAATCCGCTGACTAACAGAGTTTAATCCCGCTGACTAACAGAGTTAATCCCGCTGACTAACAGAGTTTAATCCCGCTGACTAACAGAGTTTAATCCCGTGATACAGAGTTTAATCCCTTGATTAACAGAGTTAATCCCGGACTAACAGAGTTTAATCCCGGTGACTAACAGAGTTTAATCCCGTTGATTAACCGAGTTTAATCCCGTTGATTAACCGAGTTTAATCCCGCTGACTAACAGAGTTTAATCCTGCTGACTAACAGAGTTTAATCCTGCTGACTACAGTTTAATCTGCTGATTAACAGAGTTTAATCCGCTGATTAACAGAGTTTAATACCGCTGACTAACAGAGTTTAATACGCGCTGACTAACAGAGTTTAATCCCGCTGACTAACAGAGTTTAATCCGCTGACTAACAGAGTTTAATCCCGCTGACTACAGAGTTTAATCCGCTGACTAACAGAGTTTAATCCCGCTGACTAACAGAGTTTAATCCCGTTGATTAACAGAGTTTAATCCCGCTGACTAACAGAGTTTATACGCTGATAACAGAGTTTAATCCCTCTGACTAACAGAGTTTAATCCCGCTGACTAACAGAGTTTAATACCGCTGACTAACAGAGTTTAATCCCGCTGACTAACAGAGTTTAATCCCGCTGACTAACAGAGTTTAATCCTGTTGATTAACAGTTTAATCCTGCTGACTAACAGAGTTTAATCCTGCTGACCTAACAGAGTTTAATCCTGCTGACTAACAGAGTTTATGTGATCTGCTGACTACACAGAGTTTAATCCTGCTGACTACAGAGTTTAATCCTGCTGACTACACGGTTTAATCCTCTGACTACAGAGTTATCCTGCTGTAACGAGTTTAATCCTGCTGATTAACAGAGTGTGTATATTACCTGGTAGAACACTATGTATATTACCTGGTAGAACACTATGTATATTACCTGGTACAACACTATGTATATTACCTGGTATAACACTATGTATATTACCTGGTAGAACACTATGTATATTACCAGGTAGAACACTATGTATATTACCTGGTAGAACACTATGTATATTACCTGGTAGAACACTATGTATATTACCTGGTATATTACCTGGTAGAACACTATGTATATTACCTGGTAGAACACTATGTATATTACCAGGTATAACACTATGTATATTACCTGGTATAACACTATGTATATTACCAGGTATAACACTATGTATATTACCTGGTATAACACTATGTATATTACCTGGTAGAACACTATGTATATTACCTGGTACAACACTATGTATATTACCTGGTACAACACTATGTATATTACCTGGTACAACACTATGTATATTACCTGGTATATTACCTGGTAGAACACTATGTATATTACCTGGTATAACACTATGTATATTACCTGGTAGAACACTATGTATATTACCTGGTAGAACACTATGTATATTACCTGGTAGAACACTATGTATATTACCTGGTATAACACTATGTATATTACCTGGTATATTACCTGGTAGAACACTATGTATATTACCTGGTACAACACTATGTATATTACCTGGTAGAACACTATGTATATTACCTGGTATAACACTATGTATATTACCTGGTACAACACTATGTATATTACCTGGTACAACACTATGTATATTACCTGGTACAACACTATGTATATTACCTGGTAGAACACTATGTATATTACCTGGTAGAACACTATGTATATTACCTGCTACAACACTATGTATATTACCTGGTAGAACACTATGTATATTACCAGGTACAACACTATGTATATTACCTGGTAGAACACTATGTATATTACCTGGTACAACACTATGTATATTACCTGGTACAACACTATGTATATTACCTGGTAGAACACTATGTATATTACCAGGTACAACACTATGTATATTACCTGGTAGAACACTATGTATATTACCAGGTAGAACACTATGTATATTACCTGGTACAACACTATGTATATTACCTGGTACAACACTATGTATATTACCTGGTACAACACTATGTATATTACCTGGTAGAACACTATGTATATTACCAGGTACAACACTATGTATATTACCTGGTAGAACACTATGTATATTACCTGGTACAACACTATGTATATTACCTGGTAGAACACTATGTATATTACCTGGTAGAACACTATGTATATTACCTGGTATAACACTATGTATATTACCTGGTATAACACTATGTATATTACCTGGTACAACACTATGTATATTACCTGGTACAACACTATGTATATTACCAGGTATAACACTATGTATATTACCTGGTATATTACCTGGTATAACACTATGTATATTACCTGGTAGAACACTATGTATATTACCAGGTATAACACTATGTATATTACCTGGTAGAACACTATGTATATTACCTGGTATATTACCTGGTACAACACTATGTATATTACCTGGTAGAACACTATGTATATTACCAGGTATAACACTATGTATATTACCTGGTACAACACTATGTATATTACCTGGTATAACACTATGTATATTACCAGGTATAACACTATGTATATTACCTGGTACAACACTATGTATATTACCTGGTACAACACTATGTATATTACCTGGTATAACACTATGTATATTACCTGGTACAACACTATGTATATTACCTGGTACAACACTATGTATATTACCTGGTAGAACACTATGTATATTACCTGGTATAACACTATGTATATTACCTGGTATATTACCTGGTAGAACACTATGTATATTACCTGGTAGAACACTATGTATATTACCTGGTACAACACTATGTATATTACCTGGTAGAACACTATGTATATTACCAGGTACAACACTATGTATATTACCTGGTACAACACTATGTATATTACCAGGTAGAACACTATGTATATTACCTGGTAGAACACTATGTATATTACCTGGTAGAACACTATGTATATTACCTGGTAGAACACTATGTTTATTACCTGGTATATTACCTGGTAGAACACTATGTATATTACCTGGTATATTACCTGATACAACACTATGTATATTACCTGGTAGAACACTATGTATATTACCAGGTACAACACTATGTATATTACCTGGTACAACACTATGTATATTACCAGGTAGAACACTATGTATATTACCAGGTAGAACACTATGTATATTACCTGGTAGAACACTATGTATATTACCTGGTAGAACACTATGTATATTACCTGGTAGAACACTATGTATATTACCTGGTATATTACCTGGTAGAACACTATGTATATTACCTGGTAGAACACTATGTATATTACCTGGTACAACACTATGTATATTACCTGGTACAACACTATGTATATTACCAGGTATAACACTATGTATATTACCTGGTAGAACACTATGTATATTACCAGGTATAACACTATGTATATTACCTGGTAGAACACTATGTATATTACCTGGTAGAACACTATGTATATTACCTGGTATAACACTATGTATATTACCTGGTAGAACACTATGTATATTACCAGGTAGAACACTATGTATATTACCTGGTATAACACTATGTATATTACCTGGTACAACACTATGTATATTACCAGGTAGAACACTATGTATATTACCTGGTATAACACTATGTATATTACCTGGTAGAACACTATGTATATTACCAGGTACAACACTATGTATATTACCTGGTACAACACTATGTATATTACCTGGTATAACACTATGTATATTACCTGGTAGAACACTATGTATATTACCTGGTAGAACACTATGTATATTACCAGGTATAACACTATGTATATTACCTGGTAGAACACTATGTATATTACCTGGTACAACACTATGTATATTACCTGGTAGAACACTATGTATATTACCAGGTACAACACTATGTATATTACCTGGTAGAACACTATGTATATTACCTGGTAGAACACTATGTATATTACCTGGTACAACACTATGTATATTACCTGGTACAACACTATGTATATTACCTGGTACAACACTATGTATATTACCAGGTATAACACTATGTATATTACCTGGTATATTACCTGGTATATTACCTGGTAGAACACTATGTATATTACCTGGTACAACACTATGTATATTACCTGGTACAACACTATGTATATTACCTGGTATAACACTATGTATATTACCTGGTAGAACACTATGTATATTACCTGGTAGAACACTATGTATATTACCTGGTACAACACTATGTATATTACCTGGTACAACACTATGTATATTACCTGGTAGAACACTATGTATATTACCTGGTAGAACACTATGTATATTACCTGGTATAACACTATGTATATTACCAGGTATAACACTATGTATATTACCTGGTAGAACACTATGTATATTACCTGGTACAACACTATGTATATTACCTGGTACAACACTATGTATATTACCAGGTAGAACACTATGTATATTACCAGGTAGAACACTATGTATATTACCTGGTAGAACACTATGTATATTACCTGGTACAACACTATGTATATTACCTGGTATAACACTATGTATATTACCTGGTATAACACTATGTATATTACCTGGTATATTACCTGGTAGAACACTATGTATATTACCAGGTATAACACTATGTATATTACCTGGTAGAACACTATGTATATTACCTGGTAGAACACTATGTATATTACCTGGTAGAACACTATGTATATTACCTGGTACAACACTATGTATATTACCTGGTAGAACACTATGTATATTACCTGGTAGAACACTATGTATATTACCAGGTACAACACTATGTATATTACCTGGTAGAACACTATGTATATTACCTGGTACAACACTATGTATATTACCAGGTAGAACACTATGTATATTACCTGGTAGAACACTATGTATATTACCTGGTAGAACACTTTGTATATTACCAGGTATAACACTATGTATATTACCTGGTACAACACTATGTATATTACCTGGTACAACACTATGTATATTACCTGGTACAACACTATGTATATTACCTGGTAGAACACTATGTATATTACCTGCTACAACACTATGTATATTACCTGGTATAACACTATGTATATTACCTGGTATATTACCTGGTAGAACACTATGTATATTACCTGGTAGAACACTATGTATATTACCTGGTATAACACTATGTATATTACCTGGTATATTACCTGGTAGAACACTATGTATATTACCTGGTAGAACACTATGTATATTACCTGGTATAACACTATGTATATTACCTGGTATATTACCTGGTAGAACACTATGTATATTACCTGGTAGAACACTATGTATATTACCAGGTAGAACACTATGTATATTACCAGGTAGAACACTATGTATATTACCTGGTAGAACACTATGTATATTACCTGGTACAACACTATGTATATTACCTGGTAGAACACTATGTATATTACCAGGTATAACACTATGTATATTACCTGGTACAACACTATGTATATTACCTGGTACAACACTATGTATATTACCAGGTATAACACTATGTATATTACCTGGTATATTACCTGGTAGAACACTATGTATATTACCTGGTACAACACTATGTATATTACCTGGTAGAACACTATGTATATTACCAGGTATAACACTATGTATATTACCTGGTACAACACTATGTATATTACCTGGTAGAACACTATGTATATTACCTGGTATATTACCTGGTAGAACACTATGTATATTACCTGGTATAACACTATGTATATTACCTGGTATAACACTATGTATATTACCTGGTAGAACACTATGTATATTACCTGGTACAACACTATGTATATTACCAGGTATAACACTATGTATATTACCTGGTAGAACACTATGTATATTACCTGGTACAACACTATGTATATTACCTGGTAGAACACTATGTATATTACCTGGTACAACACTATGTATATTACCAGGTAGAACACTATGTATATTACCTGGTACAACACTATGTATATTACCTGGTAGAACACTATGTATATTACCTGGTACAACACTATGTATATTACCTGGTACAACACTATGTATATTACCTGGTACAACACTATGTATATTACCTGGTAGAACACTATGTATATTACCTGGTACAACACTATGTATATTACCAGGTATAACACTATGTATATTACCTGGTAGAATAGTCTTTTTCCTTCAGGCTCTGCAATGTTTTCGTTCTCTGGAGCTGGAATGACAGAATGACAGCTGCTTTCTACAGAGGAAATCCTTTTTTAATGAACACTAATCATGATAAACAGTTGGTGTTTTAAAGAAACCTCTCCTGAGTAATGAAAGTAACTTACTGTTCTGTGTGGACTGTTCTTGTCTTGAATGGCATGATACAGGGGAGGCAGTGGGCATGGGGTTGGACTGAGGGACAGAAATCACTGTTAGAGAAACATCCTTTACAGAAAGCTGTGGTAGAGGCGAGGGAAGGTTTCCCTGTCTCAAGGGGAGGTAATGTAGTAGTGATGCACTCACTGGAGTCCTGATCCACTGCTGCTGGGCCAGCTGAGTCATCACCACTGGTCTATGTTGTGGTGTTACAACTACAACAAGGTGCACAGGAAGAAGTATTTCCAAACAGGATGTAACAGAGGTGGTTCAGATTGAGTTCTGATTTAAAGTGCATTCAGAAAGTATTCAGACCCCATTTTATTTTTTCCCTCATCAATCTACACACAATACCCCATAATGACATCACAATACCCCATAATGACATCACAATACCCCATAATGACAAAGCAAAAACAGGTTTTTAGAAATATTTGACAATGTATAAAAAATAAAAACTGAAATATCACATTTACATAAGTATTCAGACCCTTTACTCAGTACTTTGTTGAAGCACCTTTGGCAGCGATTACAGCCTTGAGTCTTCTTGGGTATGACGCCACAAGCTTGGCACACCTGTATTTGGGGAGTTTCTCCCATTCTTCTCAGCAGATCCACAAGCTCTGTCAGGTTGGATGTGGAGCATTGCTGTACAGCTATTTTCAGGTCTCTCCAGTGATGTTCGATCGGGTTCAAGTCCGGGCTCTGGTTGGGCTACTCAAGGACATTCAGAGACTTGTCCCGAAGCCACTCCTGCGTTGTCTTGGCTTTGTGCTTAGAGTCGTTGTCCCGTTAGAAGCTGAACCTTCGCCCCAGTCTGAGGTCCTGAGCTCTCTGGAGCAGGTTTTCATCAAGGATCTCTCTGTACTTTGCTCCATTCATCTTTTCCTCGATCCTGATTAGTCTCCTAGTCCCTGCCGTGGAAAAACATCCTCACAGCATGATGCTGCCACCCCCATGCTTCACCGTAGGGATGATGCCAGGTTTCCTCCAGACGTGACACTTGGCATTCAGGCCAAAGAATTTAATCTTAGTTTCATCAGACCAGAGAATCTTGTTTCTCTGGTCTGAGAGTCCGTTAGGTGCCTTTTGGCAAACTCCAAGCGGGCTGTCATGTGCCTTTTACTGAGGAGTGGCTTCTTTCTGGTCACTCTACCATAAAGGCCTGATTGGTGGAGTGCTGCAGAGATGGTTGTCCTTCTGGAAGGTTCTCCCATCTCCACAGAGGAACTCTGGAGCTCTGTTAGACTGGTTCTTGGTCACCTCCCTGACCAAGACCATTCTTCGCCGATTGCTCAGTTTGGCCGGGCGGCCAGCTCTCAGAGTCTTGGTGGTTCCAAACTTCTTCCATTTAAGAATGATGGAGGCCACTGTGTTCTTCAATGCTACAGAAATGTTTTGGTACCCTTCCCCAGATCTGTGCCTTGATACAATCCTGTCTCTGAGCTCTACGGACAATTTATTTGACCTCATGGCTTGGTTTTTGCTCTGACATGCACTGTCAACTGTGGGACTTTATATAGACAGGTGTGTGCCTTTACAAATCATGTCCAATCAATTGAATTTACCACAGGTGGACTCCAATCAAGTTGTAGAAACATCTCTCAAGGATGATCAATGGAAACAGGATGCACCTGAGCTCAATTTCGAGTCTCGTAACAAAGGTTCTGAATACTTATGTAAATAGGTAATTTTATTTTTCCCCAAAATTTCTAAACCCCTGTTTTCACTTTGTCATTATGGGGTATTGTGATGTCATTATGGGGTATTGTGATGTCATTATGGGGTATTGTGACGTCATTATGGGGTATTGTGATGTCATTATGGGGTATTGTGTGTAGATTGATGAGGAAAACATTTAATTTAATCCATTTTAGAACAAGGTTGTAAGGTAACAAAATGTGGAAAAAGTCAAGGGGTCTGAATACTTTCCGAATGCACTGTAGAATCCATTTAGCCACTCAGATCACAATGAGTATATGGAGATCCTGGATCACCACTCCTAATCTGAGACGCTTGATACGGCCCCAGATATCCAGAAGTCCTCCAGAGTGCCAAAGTGGGCCCTTTCCTAATTCTTACCTGATGTCAGGTTCCGGTACCCTTTGACCTTCTTGGCCAGGTCAACCCTGCTGATGTCCGTCAGACATTGTTCTATCAGCTCCACCCTTTCAGAAGACACTCTGTCCAGCTTCTCCAGTTCAACTATGACATCCAGGAAACTCTGTCACACAGAGAAAGGAACATTCCAGAACATCTGGATCTTCTGGACAGACACTGATTATGAACACCTCTTGTTGTTGTAACTGTCATATTGTTGTTCTGTTGTTGTTGTTATGTCTTACTTAAGCAATACCCTATACCCTATCCCTCAACATGACAAAAGAGATGATTGAGGACTACAGGAAAAAGTAGGACCGAGCACGCCCCCATTCTCATCGACGGGGCTGTAGTGGAGCAGGTTGAGAGCTTCAAGTTCCTTGGCGTCCACATCACCAACAAACTAACATGGTCCAAACACACCAAGACAGTCGTGAAGAGGGCACGACAAAACCTATTCCCCCTCAGGAGACTGAAAAGATTTGGCATGTGTCCTCAGATCCTCAAAAGGTTCTACAGCTGCACCATCGAGAGCATCCTGACTGGTTGCATCTCTGCCTGGTATGGCAACTGCTCGGCCTGCGACCGTAAGGCGCTACAGAGGGTAGTGCGTAAGGCCCAGTACATCACTGGGGCCAAGCATCCTGCCATCCAGGACCTCTATACCAGGCGGTGTCAGAGGAAGGCCCTAAAAATTGTCAAAGACTCCAGCCACCCTAGTCGGCAAACGGTACCGGAGCGCCAAGTCTAGGGCCAAGAGGCTTCTAAACAGCTTCTACCGCGAAGCCATAAGACTCCTGAACATCTAATCAAATGGCTACCCAGACTATTTGCATCGCCCCCCCCCCTCTTTTACACTGCTGCTACTCTCTGTTATTATCTATGCATAGTCACTTTAATAACTCTACCTACATGTACATATTACCTCAATTACCTTGACTAACCGGTGCCCCCGCACATTGACTCTGTACCGGTACCCCCTGTATATAGCCTCCACATTGACTCTGTACCGGTACCCCCTGTATATAGCCTCCACATTGACTCTGTACCGGTAACCCCTGTATATAGCCTCCACATTGACTCTGTACCGGTACCCCCTGTATATAGTCTCCACATTGACTCTGTACCGGTACCCCCTGTATATAGCCTCCACATTGACTCTGTACCGGTACCCCCTGTATATAGTCTCCACATTGACTCTGTACCGGTACCCCCTGTATATAGCCTCCACATTGACTCTGTACCGGTACCCCCTGTATATAGCCTCCACATTGACTCTGTACCGGTAACACCCTGTATATAGCTTCCACATTGACTCTGTACCGTAACACCCTGTATATAGTCTCCACATTGACTCTGTACCGGTACACCCTGTATATAGTCTCCACATTGACTCTGTACCGATACACCCTGTATATAGCCTCCACATTGACTCTGTACCGGTACCCCCTGTATATAGTCTCCACAATGACTCTGTACCGGTACCCCCTGTATATAGTCTCCACATTGACTCTGTACCGTAACACCCTGTATATAGTCTCCACATTGACTCTGTACCGTAACACCCTGTGTATAGTCTCCACATTGACTCTGTACCGGTACCCCCTGAATATAGTCTCCACATTGACTCTGTACCGTAACACCCTGTATATAGTCTCCACATTTACTCTGTACCCGTACCCCCTGTATATAGTCTCCACATTGACTCTGTACCGTAACACCCTGTATATAGCCTCCACATTGACTCTGTACCGTAACACCCTGTATATAGTCTCCACATTGACTCTGTACCGTAACACCCTGTATATAGCCTCCACATTGACTCTGTACCGGTACCCCCTGTATATAGTCTCCACATTGACTCTGTACCGTAACACCCTGTATATAGCCTCCACATTGACTCTGTACCGTAACACCCTGTATATAGCCTCCACATTGACTCTGTACCGTAACACCCTGTATATAGTCTCCACATTGACTCTTCCATAACAACCTCAATCCTCAGGAAACATACCACAGAAGAAGAGGAATGTTCTCACAGTAATACACAGTACATTACAGCATACCTAGTGGTATTTACATTGCAGAAGAGGAATGTTCTCACAGTAATACACAGTACATTACAGCATACCTAGTGGTATTTACATGGCAGAAATCCCCCACCCACAATGCAGAAATATTTCATGACATAATCAGATCAGGCTTGTCAGTAATGAAATAAAATGTAAAATGTCTGAACCAAGCCTTTACCTTGACTCTGGTCAGCCTCTCTCTGGATAAAGAACCACTCAGCAGAAACTTGAGCGATTCCAGGTCTTCTGTCCCCATGTCTTCACTCACATCAGACATCAACACTCTGTAACCAGGAAACAGAAAAGCTTCATAGACAGAACTCAATGGGAAATATTTACTCATGAAGACCGCGATGAATGAGACTGTAAAGAATGTTTGGTCTATTGGTGTGTGTTGTTATCCTGGAAAAGACAATAGCAGAACTCAAGCCTAAGGAATAAATCTCACCTGTACTCTGACAAAGCTCGGTTCTGTCCCAGAATCCCCTCCACTTCCTGTTTACTAATGTGAAACACTTTCTTCAGGAGATCAAAGCGTCTCAGTCTGAACAGAAGTTCCACCAGGTACAGCTGATCCACCTGTCCTCTGCTCAGCCAGGAAGTTAACACCTCTCTCACATGATCAGAGCCACAGCTGTCAGTGTCCAGGGATCCACACAGGTACAGGAGCCTCCTGCACTCACCTGAGCTCAGGGCCTCACATATCCTGCTGATCATCTGATATAACTGTCCGTTAGCCATAGAACTCATCAGGAGTCTCTGAAAGGGGAAAACAGGGATTGATTTTATGGATAGAAAATTATGTAAACTTCATTATTTCTAAATGGGTATTTGCATCATAGATCTATGGCCCATTTGAAATGAAAAGCAACTTGAATTGGCAAATATGATGTGTATACTACTGCTTACTTGCAATAGTTATGTCGTTCCCAGACTCACGCTGTGCGCAATAGACTAGTAGTACCTTAGTTATTATCATAGGCATATTTTACTATTATTGAACCTGCATGTGGCCAATAGGTGAACATATACATGCAGTACATACATGATAAGGCGAACGGTGGAAAATTAAAGTTAGACGAGGCATGAAACCACCCAGAAATGAATTATTCAAAGGTAAATAAAACACGAATATTTCAGAGAAAATTAACAACATACGTCGGTTATATCGCAAATGAAAAATATGAATACCTTTTAGAGAAGGACACAGCGAGGTCTGTTGCATGAAGACTGAGAAATTAGATGATTATAATGACGAATTGAAGTTTCGCGCATTACGAAATGGAAAGCGCAAATGGGGAAGATCGTTTCAAATTCTGTGTAACCACCCACGCGGGAAATTACACTTTCATTTCGGTCTGGGTGGCGGGATCACGGAACTGACTCAATATTGGTCATAAAGTATTTGAATGAATTAGTCACTGATAAATATATACTAAAACCTGCTCAGAGCGAAAGTGGAAGTTACCACGCCACCAGGCTCCTCTGCCAAGACCCGTGCCTGCATCCAGCTGGTTGTCGCTGCTGCCAGTACTGCCTTCCTTCTGAAAATAAAGACCCTTGACTGAGTAGGTGTGTCCAAACGTAGTACATTACAGCATACCTGGTCTGTATCCAGGCTGTATCCTGTATCCGGAGTGCCTGTATCCAGGTCTGTATCCAGGCTGTATCCTGTATCCGGAGTGCCTGTATCCAGGTCTGTATCCTGTATCCAGGTCTGTATCCAGGCTGTATCCTGTATCCAGGTCTGTATCCAGGCACTCCGCGTTGCGTCATAGGGAACAGCGTTTAGCTGTGGTATACCAGTCCAAAGTTTGGACACACCTACTCAGTCAAGTTTTTTTTTTTTTTTGTACTATTTTCTACATTGTAGAATATTAGTGAACACATCAAAACTATGAAATAACACATCATGTAGAATCATGTAGTAACCAAGAAATTGTTAAACAAATCAAAATATATTTTATATTTGAGATTCTTCAAAGAAGCCACCCTTTGCCTTGATGACAGCTTTGCAAACTCTTGGCTTCATGAGGTAGTCACCTGGAACGTATTTCAATTAACAGATGTGCCTTGTTAAAAGTTAATTTGTGGAATTTCTTTCCTTCTTATTGCGTTTGAGCCAATCAGTTGTGTTGTGACAAGGTAGGGTTGGTATACAGAAGATAGCCCTATTTGGTAAAAGATCAAGTCCATATTATGGCAAGAACAGCATAAATAAGCAAAGAGGAACGACAGTCCAGCATTACTTTAAGACATGAAGGTCAGCCAATCCGGAAAAATTCAAGAACTTTGAAAGTTTCTTCAAGTGCAGTCGCAAAAACCATCAAGCGCTATGATGAAACTGGCTCTCATGAGGACCGCCACAGGAAAGGAAAACCCAGAGTTACCTCTGCTGCAGAAGATAAGTTCATTAGTTACCAGCCTCAGAAATTGCAGCACAAATAAATACTTCACATAGTTCAAATAACAGACACATCTCAACATCAACTGTTCAGAGGAGACTGCATGAATCAGGCCTTCATGGTCGAATTGCTGCAAAGAAACCACTACTAAAGGACACCAATAAGAAGAAGAGACTTGCTTGGGCCAAGAAACAGGAGTAATGGACATTAGACCGGTGGAAATCTGCCCTTTGGTCTGATGAGTCCAAATGTGAGATTTTTCGTTCCAACCGCCGTGTCTTTGTGAGACGCAGAGTAGGTGAACGGATGATCTCCGCATGTGTGGTTCTCACCGTGAAGCATGGAGGAGGAGGTGTGATGGTGTGGGGGTGCTTTGCTGGTGACACTGTCAGTGATTTATTTAGAATTCAAGGCACACTTAACCAGCATGGCTACCACAGCATTCTGCAGTGATACGCCATCCCATCTGGTGGTGCTTCATGGTACAATCATTTGTTTTTCAACAGGACAATGGCCCAACACACCTCCAAGCTGTGTAAGGGCTATTTGATCATGAAGGAGAGTGATGGAGTGCTGCATCAGATCACCTGGCCTCCACAATCACCCGACCTCAACCCAATTGAGATGGTTTGGGATGAGTTGGACCCCAGAGTGAAGGAAAAGCAGACAACAAGTGCCCATCATATGTCAAATCAAATCAAACTTTATTTGTCACATGCGCCGAATACAACAAGTGTCGACCTTACAGTGAAATACTTACTTACAAGCCCTTAATCAACTGTGCAGTTCAAGAAGAGTTCTGAAAATGACCATGCGAGTAGCAGCAGCGCACAAAAGGGAGGGGGGTCAATGTAAAAAAGGGAGGGGGGGTCAATGTAAAAAAGGGAGGGGGGTCAATGTAAAAAAGGGAGGGGGGTCAATGTAAAAAAGGGAGGGGGGTCAATGTAAAAAAGGGAGGGGGGTCAATGTAAAAAAGGGAGGGGGGGTCAATGTAAAAAAGGGAGGGGGGTCAATGTAAAAAAGGGAGGGGGGTCTGTAAAAAAGGGAGGGGGGTCAATGTAAATAGTCGGGTGGTGATTTTATTAATTGTTCAGTCGTCTTATGGCTTGGGGGGGTAGAAGCTGTCGAGGAGCCTCTTGGTCCTAGACTCGGCGCTCCGGTACCACTTGCAGTGCAGTGCAGTAGCAGAGAAAACAGTCCATAACTGGGTGACTGGAGTCTTTGACAATTTGATGGGCTTCATGGGCTTTAAGTGGGAACTCATTCAAGACTGTTGGAAAAGCAAGCTGGTTGAGAGAATGCCAAGTGTGCAAAGCTGTCATCAAGGCAAAAGGTGGCTACTTTGAAGAATCTAAAATATAAAATATATTCTGATTTGTTTAACAATCTTTTGGTTACTACATGATTCTACATGATGTGTTATTTCATAGTTTTGATGTCTTCACTATTATTCGACAATGTAGAAAATAGTAAAAATGAAGAAAAACCCTGGTACCTGTTAGATATTGTATGCATTCTGGGATGTGTTTTTGTATGTTATTGCTGTTAGCGTGAGTTAGCTAGCATGCTACATGGCTTGCAAGTGTAGACATGAGGTGGGGGTCATTAGAAATGTGGAGCATATCATAAGTAAATATGAAATTGGGGATTGCGCAAGCCTTCTGGAAGATCTGATGAAGGAGAAGATGGCGGACAGGGGAAAAGGGGAAAAGTGGAACATGTTTTCAGTGAATATGGAGTGGTGAACCACACAGAAATTCTGGAAGAGCTACAGAAGGAAAGTGAATATGGAGTGGTGGATCACACAGAACTTTTAATGGGTGTAGGGTTAGTTGGTATAGTGGTGAGGTTTTAATGGGTGTAGGGTTAGTTTGTAGGGAGGTTTTAATGGGTGTAGGGTTAGTTGGTATAGTGGTGAGGTTTTAATGGGTGCAGGGTTAGTTGGTATAGTGGTGAGGTTTTAATGGGTACAGGGTTAGTTGGTATAGTGGGGAGGTTTTAATGGGTACAGGGTTAGTTGGTATAGTGGGGAGGTTTTAATGGGTGTAGGGTTAGTTGGTATAGTGGTGAGGTTTTAATGGGTGCAGGGTTAGTTGGTATAGTGGTGAGGTTTTAATGGGTACAGGGTTAGTTGGTATAGTGGGGAGGTTTTAATGGGTACAGGGTTAGTTGGTATAGTGGGGAGGTTTTAATGGGTGTAGGGTTAGTTGGTATAGTGGTGAGGTTTTAATGGGTGTAGGGTTAGTTGGTATAGTGGTGAGGTTTTAATGGGTGCAGGGTTAGTTGGTATAGTGGGGAGGTTATAATGGGTACATGGTTAGTTGGTATAGTGGGAAGGTTTTAATGGGTACAGGGTTAGTTGGTATAGTGGGGAGGTTTTAATGGGTGTAGGGTTAGTTGGTATAGTGGGGAAGTTTTAATGGGTGCAGGGTTAGTTGGTATAGTGGTGAGGTTTTAATTGGTACAGGGTTAGTTGGTATAGTGGTGAGGTTTTAATGGGTGTAGGGTTAGTTGGTATAGTGGGGAGGTTTTAATGGGTGTAGGGTTAGTTGGTATAGTGGTGAGGTTTTAATGGGTGTAGGGTTAGTTTGTAGGGAGGTTTTAAAGGGTGTAGGGTTAGTTGGTATAGTGGTGAGGTTTTAATGGGTGCAGGGTTAGTTGGTATAGTGGTGAGGTTTTAATGGGTACAGGGTTAGTTGGTATAGTGGGGAGGTTTTAATGGGTGTAGGGTTAGTTGGTATAGTGGGGAGGTTTTAATGGGTGCAGGGTTAGTTGGTATAGTGGTGAGGTTTTAATGGGTGTAGGGTTAGTTGGTATAGTGGTGAGGTTTTAATGGGTGTAGGGTTAGTTGGTATAGTGGGGAGGTTTTAATGGGTGTAGGGTTAGTTGGTATAGTGGTGAGGTTTTAATGGGTACAAGGTTAGTTGGTATAGTGGTGAGGTTTTAATGGGTGTAGGGTTAGTTGGTATAGTGGTGAGGTTTTAATGGGTGTGGGGTTAGTTGGTATAGTGGTGAGGTTTTAATGGGTACATGGTTAGTTGGTAGTGATGTTTTAATGGGTACAGGGTTAGTTGGTATAGTGGTGAGGTTTTAATGAGTGTAGGGTTAGTTGGTATAGTGGTGAGGTTTTAATGGGTGTAGGGTTAGTTGGTAGTCAGGTTTTAATGGGTGCAAGTTTAGTTGGTATAGTGGTGAGGTTTTAATGGGTACAGGGTTAGTTGGTATAGTGGTGAGGTTTTAATGGGTACAGGGTTAGTTGGTATAGTGGTGAGGTTTTAATGGGTACAGGGTTAGTTTGTATAGTGGGGAGGTTTTAATGGATGTAGGGTTAGTTGGTATAGTGGTGAGGTTTTAATGGGTACAGGGTTAGTTGGTATAGTGGTGAGGTTTTAATGGGTGTAGGGTTAGTTGGTAGTGAGGTTTTAATGGGTACATGGTTAGTTGGTATAGTGGTGAGATTTTAATGGGTACAGGGTTAGTTGGTATAGTGGTGAGGTTTTAATGGGTACAGGGTTAGTTGGTATAGTGGGGAGGTTTTAATGGGTGTAGGGTTAGTTGGTATAGTGGTGAGGTTTTAATGGGTGCAGGGTTAGTTGGTATAGTGGGGAGGTTTTAATGGGTGTAGGGTTAGTTGGTATAGTGGTGAGGTTTTAATGGGTGTAGGGTTAGTTTGTATAGTGGGGAGGTTTTAATGGGTGCAGGGTTAGTTGGTATAGTGGTGAGGTTTTAATGGGTGTAGGGTTAGTTGGTATAGTGGTGAGGTTTTAATGGGTGTAGGGTTAGTTGGTATAGTTGTGAGGTTTGAATGGGTCTAGGGTTAGTTGGTAGTGAGGTTTTAATGGGTGTAGGGTTAGTTGGTATAGTGGTGAGGTTTTAATGGGTGTAGGGTTAGTTGGTATAGTGGTGAGGTTTTAATGGGTACAGGGTTAGTTGGTAGTGATGTTTTAATGGGTACAGGGTTAGTTGGTATAGTGGTGAGGTTTTAATGGGTGTAGGGTTAGTTGGTATAGTGGTGAGGTTTTAATGGGTGTAGGGTTAGTTGGTAGTGAGGTTTTAATGGGTACAGGGTTAGTTGGTATAGTGGTGAGGTTTTAATGGGTACAGGGTTAGTTTGTATAGTGGGGAGGTTTTAATGGGTACAGGGTTAGTTTGTATAGTGGGGAGGTTTTAATGGGTACAGGGTTAGTTGGTATAGTGGGGAGGTTTTAATGGGTACAGGGTTAGTTTGTATAGTGGGGAGGTTTTAATGGATGTAGGGTTAGTTGGTATAGTGGTGAGGTTTTAATGGGTGTAGGGTTAGTTGGTAGTGAGGTTTTAATGGGTACATGGTTAGTTGGTATAGTGGGGAGATTTTAATGGGTACAGGGTTAGTTGGTATAGTGGTGAGGTTTTAATGGGTACAGGGTTAGTTGGTATAGTGGGGAGGTTTTAATGGGTACAGGGTTAGTTGGTATAGTGATGAGGTTTTAATGGGTACAGGGTTAGTTGGTATAGTGGTGAGGTTTTAATGGGTGTAGGGTTAGTTGGTATAGTGGGGAGGTTTTAATGGGTACAGGGTTAGTTGGTATAGTGGTGAGGTTTTAATGGGTGCAGGGTTAGTTGGTATAGTGGGGAGATTTTAATGGGTGTAGGGTTAGTTGGTATAGTGGTGAGGTTTTAATGGGTGTAGGGTTAGTTTGTATAGTGGGGAGATTTTAATGGGTGCAGGGTTAGTTGGTATAGTGGTGAGGTTTTAATGGGTGTAGGGTTAGTTGGTATAGTGGTGAGGTTTTAATGGGTGTAGGGTTAGTTGGTATAGTAGTGAGGTTTGAATGGGTCTAGGGTTAGTTGGTAGTGAGGTTTTAATGGGTGTAGGGTTAGTTGGTATAGTGGTGAGGTTTTAATGGGTGTAGGGTTAGTTGGTATAGTGGTGAGGTTTTAATGGGTGTAGGGTTAGTTTGTAAAGTGGTGAGGTTTTAATGGGTGTAGGGTTAGTTGGTAGGTACATTTCTTCACCAAGTAATGAATTCATACTACAAAATAGTAGGCTGATACACAGCCAACACACTAGGTGGCGGCATGCCCCTATAACATTTAGTGGAATATGGGGCCTCTGGAGTGCTGCAGCGGTCTAAATCAGTGCAATTCTAGAGGCGTCACTACAGACCCGGGTTAGATCCGGAGTCTCATAGGACAGCGAACAATTGGCCCAGTGTCATCCTGCAGGCTGACCGCGGTCTTCAGTTGAATGGTGTGTCTCCTCCAACACATTGTTGCGGCTGGCTTCCGTACTAAGCAGACGGGTGTTAAGAAGCCCGGTTAGACTGGTCATGTTTTGGAGGAGCATTAGTCGACCTTCGCCTCCGAGTCCGTTGGAGAGTTGCAGCGATGAGACAAGATCGACATTGCGGGGGAAAGGGCGTATTTAAAAATATATATTAATAATAATAAAAATGCGCATATGAAAATCATAACTGGTATGTAGAACGCTAGAAATTGTAGGATAAATTGGAAGGTTCCCCAAACTTGAAACTGTTCTCCATGTTCCCATAGTGGTATTTTGCCTATAGGCTACTTTGAAGTAAGGTAAGCAGCCCAGCCTCACATTCAATTCGCGCATATATGTACAAAATGTATTTCAGCAGATTTCGTGTGCTGCAAGACATGCCTCATAATATGAAATAAAACATTCAGGTTTCAAACAATGAAGTATTTTTTCAAAATGGATACGGCCTCCAGCTCGCATTGTAAAGTGGTGGGGGACCTGTTGCCTGCACTTGAATATTGAATGGGAGGCTCGCTTCAATCACCCGTTGAGAAATACAACTTGTAGATATTTTTAATCATGCACCAAAAGTTGTTTTTAACAAGCGATTGCATTTAGAATTGTTGAGCAATGAATGGGCTTAAAAAAGCACGTTTTACTCCAGCAGCAACCAGCTAAGAGGTCAACATCTGAATGCTGTGAGGGATTATAGCTGTGTACGATAAATAAGATACATGATGACTAACGAAAATACACAGGCCAATTTATTCCCACTAAATTATGCAAATTACCCTTTAGACCAGTGGTCACCAACCGGTCAGTTGCGATCGACTGGTCGATCTCCAAACATTTCTGTAATAAAACAACGATAAAGCCTTGCGTTTGTATTTTTTTCATTTGTTTAGCGATGTTAACGTTAGGTGCGTTTGATTCAGCAGCCTTAGCGCCGGGAAGATAACTGTTCCCATGTTGAACCATTGCCTGTGTCTGAAGTTAGATGTCCGCCTACCCGGCAGGCCCAGACAGCAAATCAAGTGCACCTAAATGTCTACGGTTGGCCAATCAGATAGCTCATATTACGGTGTCTGCACAGTTTCCTGGTGTCATAGACTGTATAAAGAAGCCTCGTTCGCACAGCAAAGTTGATACTGTGAGATTTAAAAACTAGAGACTAAAGAGAGACTTAACGGATACAGCAAAGAACTGCTGTTTTTGAGTAAATTCTTGTTTACGTTATTCAGCACTGTCAGCACTTTGTTCAACACTTTTATAAACCATAAAATGCACCGCAGCTGCAATGAATGACTATGGCAAAGTGTTCCGATAAGCTTGTTATTATTGGTGGCTTGTCTTTTTAATATCGAGGAATATTTCACTTTCTCTGGTCATAGGAGTAACAACATAAATTGGTGCACGAGGCAGAAATAATGCAGTGTAATTTGAGCTTCGCCATCAGTTGGAAGACTGTCCCCTTTTCAGATGGAAGACTGTCCCCTTTTCAGCTGGAAGACTGTCCCCTTTTCAGATGGAAGACTGTCCCCTTTTCAGCTGGAAGACTGTCCCCTTTTCAGATGGAAGACTGTCCCCTTTTCAGCTGGAAGACTGTCCCCTTTTCAGATGGAAGACTGTCCCCTTTTCAGCTGGAAGACTGTCCCCTTTTCAGATGGAAGACTGTCCCCTTTTCAGCTGGAAGACTGTCCCCTTTTCAGATGGAAGACTGTCCCCTTTTCAGATGGAAGACTGTCCCCTTTTCAGATGGAAGACTGTCCCCTTTTCAGCTGGAAGACTGTCCCCTTTTCAGCTGGAAGACTGTCCCCTTTTCAGATGGAAGACTGTCCCCTTTTCAGATGGAAGACTGTCCCCTTTTCAGCTGGAAGACTGTCCCCTTTTCAGCTGGAAGACTGTCCCCTTTTCAGCTGGAAGACTGTCCCCTTTTCAGATGGAAGACTGTCCCCTTTTCAGCTGGAAGACTGTCCCCTTTTCAGATGGAAGACTGTCCCCTTTTCAGATGGAAGACTGTCCCCTTTTCAGCTGGAAGACTGTCCCCTTTTCAGCTGGAAGACTGTCCCCTTTTCAGCTGGAAGACTGTCCCCTTTTCAGATGGAAGACTGTCCCCTTTTCAGCTGGAAGACTGTCCCCTTTTCAGCTGGAAGACTGTCCCCTTTTCAGATGGAAGACTGTGTCCCCTTTTCAGCTGGAAGACTGTGTCCCCTTTTCAGCTGGAAGACTGTCCCCTTTTCAGATGGAAGACTGTCCCCTTTTCAGATGGAAGACTGTCCCCTTTTCAGCTGGAAGACTGTCCCCTTTTCAGCTGGAAGACTGTCCCCTTTTCAGCTGGAAGACTGTCCCCTTTTCAGCTGGAAGACTGTCCCCTTTTCAGCTGGAAGACTGTCCCCTTTTCAGATGGAAGACTGTCCCCTTTTCAGCTGGAAGACTGTCCCCTTTTCAGCTGGAAGACTGTCCCCTTTTCAGATGGAAGACTGTGTCCCCTTTTCAGCTGGAAGACTGTGTCCCCTTTTCAGCTGGAAGACTGTGTCCCCTTTTCAGCAGGAAGACTGTCCCCTTTTCAGCTGGAAGACTGTCCCCTTTTCAGATGGAAGACTGTCCCCTTTTCTCAGTGGAGGGAGTGAGAGCAGAGGGACGGTGAGTCAGCCTCACCACTGTACCCTCCCTCATCTCGGACTGACCATCAGATGGAAGACTGTCCCCTTTTCTCAGTGGAGGGAGTGAGAGCAGAGGGACGGTGAGTCAGCCTCACCACTGTACCCTCCCTCATCTCGGACTGACCATCAGATGCAGGCCAGTAAAACAAACTAAATTATTATGCTCACTCAGCTGTGCCTCACAAGTAATACAACAAATGATCTATTACCAGTGTGATCATGTACCTACATTTAATATGTAATTTCTAAATGGTCTGAGAAGAGCAACATTGGCAGGGCAATTCAAGCATAGCCTATATGCAGTGATAATGTATTGGGTCTATAGCCTACTGAGCATAGCCAATATGCAGTGATAATGTAGTGGGCCTTTAGCCTACTGAGCAGTGGTAATGTAGTGGGCCTATAGCTTACTGAGCATAGCCAATATGCAGAGATAATGTAGTGGGCCTTTAGCCTACTGAGCAGTGATAATGTAGTGGGCCTATAGCCTACTGCACAAATCCCATTGCTACAGAACTGTTTGTAACTGGTTAATGTTGCATAGGCTTACGGGGTTAAGTTACCTTTACGGTTACGTTTCATGTTTTAATAAACATCTGAGTGGTAGAGCTCTGCTTGCGTTTTGACTCAGAAAAGGATCTTGAAAAGGTTGGTGAGCGCTGCTATAGACCGATAAGCAGGACAGTCAAATGTATTTGTAAGGACCGACGCTGGGGATGAGAAGCAGGTACGGGGAGTCAAACATTTAATCAGGAACAGACATAAACCAAATACAGGAACAGCACACGGGTATACAAGGACATATGGCAACCAATGCAGAAGCAGGCAACAGAGCGGGGAACAGACAGATATAGGGGAGGTAATGACAGACGGGATTGAGTCCAGGTGAGTCCAATAATCTCTGATGTGCGTGACGGGGGGAAGGCAGGAGATTTACATCGACTGGTATTTCCGTCAATTAATGAAAAGCATTATTTTACAATGGGATTATTTTTCTCCCGTTCATTTTGGTCGGCAACAGGAAACCCAGACACACACACATAAATAATCAGCACTCAGCTGTGTGTTCATTACACTCCGTTTAACACAAGGTCAGTCGATTTTTAACGTCATTTTTATAATTTGTCATTGTTATAAATTGACATTGTTATAAATGGTATTTGTTTACCAGATTTTTACCTTGTCAGCTCGGGGATTTGATCTTGCAATTTTTCGCTAACTGGCCCAACACTCTAACCACTAGGCTACCTGCCGCCCCAAAGGTAAGTATAAGTGGTCATTGTTAGGCGATGTCATTTGTAAATTGGCCTCCAACACTCTACTCAGCAAATTGGATGCAGTCTATCACAGCGCCATCCGTTTTGTTACCAAAGCGTCTTTACTACCCACCACTGCGACCTGTATGCTCTCGTCGGCTGGACCTTGCTACATATTCGTCGCCAGACCCACTGGATCCAGGTCATCTATAAATCTTTGCTAGGTATAGCAGTCTGTTATATCTGGAGTATTTATCCTGTCTTGTCTGGTGTCCTGTGTGAATTTAAGTATGCTCTCTCTAATTCTTTCTCTCTCTCGGAGGAGGACCTGAGTCCTAGGACCATGCCTCAGGACTACCTGGCATGATGACTCCTTGCTGTCCTGCCTGCGGCTATGGAACCCTGACCTGTTCACCAGACGTGCTGCCTGTCCCAGACCTGCTGTTTTCTAGAGACCGCAAGAGCGGTATAGATACTCTGAATGATCGGCTATGAAAAGCCAACTGACATTTACTCCTGAGGTGCTGACCTGTTGCACCCTCAACAACTACTGTGATTATTATTATTTGACCCTGCTGGTTATCTATGAACATTTGAACATCTTGGCCATGTTCTGTTATAATCTCCACCCGGCACAGCCAGAAGAGGACTGGCCACCCCTCATAGCCTGGTTCCTCTCTAGGTTTCTTCCTAGGTTTTGGCCTTTCTAGGGAGTTTTTCCTAGCCACCGTGCTTCTACACCTGCATTGCTTGCTGTCTGGGGTTTTAGGCTGGGTTTCTGTACAGCACTTTGATATATCAGCTGATGTAAGAAGGGCTATATAAATACATTTGATTGGTCTCAGCTCACTGGTCACCATAGCAATACCCACCCGTAGCACGCGCGCCAGCAGGTGGTCATTGTTATAAATTATATTTGTTATAAATTGTCATTGTTGTTAGTGGTCATTGTTATAAGATAGCATCAGTGCTGCTGGGGTAGAGGGTAGGGGTAGGGTAGGGGTAGGGTTAGCTATAAATGTACTAAAATAAATATAATAACTATTCTATAGTAGCCTCCTGTTGCCTCCTGTCCTGTATAGTAGTCTACTGTAGCTGCCTCCTGTCCTGTATAGTAGTCTACTGTAGCTGCCTCCTGTCCTGTATAGTAGTCTACTGTAGCTGCCTCCTGTCCTGTGTAGTAGTCTACTGTAGCTGCCTCCTGTCCTGTGTAGTGGTCTACTGTAGCTGCCTCCTGTCCTGTATAGTGGTCTACTGTAGCTGCCTCCTGTCCTGTATAGTAGTCTACTGTAGCTGCCTCCTGTCCTGTATAGTAGTCTACTGTAGCTGCCTCCTGTCCTGTGTAGTAGTCTACTGTAGCTGCCTCCTGTCCTGTGTAAGTGGGTCTACTGTAGCTGCCTCCTGTCCTGTGTAGTAGTCTACTGTAGCTGCCTCCTGTCCTGTGTAGTAGTCTACTGTAGCTGCCTCCTGTCCTGTATAGTAGTCTACTGTAGCTGCCTCCTGTCCTGTATAGTAGTCTACTGTAGCTGCCTCCTGTCCTGTATAGTA
>NW_024058043.1:0-71163 GCF_016432855.1 Salvelinus namaycush
AGCCTCTCTCTTTCTCTCTCCCTCCTAGCCTCTCTCTTTCTCTCTCCCTCCCAGCCCTCTCTCTTTCTCTCTCCCTCCTAGACTCTCTTTCTCTCTCCCTTCTAGCCTCTCTCTTTCTCTCTCCCTCCTAGCCTCTCTCTTTCTCTCTCCCTCCTAGCCTCTCTCTTTCTCTCTCCCTCCTAGACTCTCTTTCTCTCTCCCTTCTAGCCTCTATCTTTCTCTCTCCCTCCCAGCCCCTCTCTCTTTCTCTCTCCCTCCTAGCCTCTCTCTTTCTCTCTCCCTCCCAGCCCCTCTCTCTTTCTCTATCCCTCCTAGACTCTCTTTCTCTCTCCCTTCTAGCCTCTCTCTTTCTCTCTCCCTCCTAGCCTCTCTCTTTCTCTCTCTCTCCCTCCTAGCCTCTCTCTTTCTCTCTCCCTCCTAGACTCTCTTTCTCTCTCCCTTCTAGCCCCTCTCTCTTTCTGTCTCCCTCCTAGACTCTCTCTTTCTCTCTCCCTCCTAGACTCTCTCTTTCTCTCTCCCTCCTAGACTCTCTCTTTCTCTCTCCCTCCTAGCCTCTCTCTTTCTCTCTCCCTCCTAGCCTCTCTCTTTCTCTCTCCCTCCCAGCCCCTCTCTCTTTCTCTCTCCCTCCTAGCCTCTCTCTTTCTCTCTCCCTCCTAGCCTCTCTCTTGCTCTCTCCCTCCTAGCCTCTCTCTCTGTCTCTCTCCCTCCCATCATCTCTCTCTTGCTCTCTCCCTCCCAGCCTCTCACTTTCTTTCTCCCTCCCAGCCTCTCTCTCCTTCTCTCTCCCTCCCAGCCTCTCTCTCTTTCTCTCTCCCTCCCTCCCAGCTTCTCTCTCTTTCTCTCTCCCTCCCTCCCAGCCTCTCTCTCTTTCTCTCTCCCTCCCTCCCAGCCTCTCTCTCTTTCTCTCTCCCTCCTAGCCTCTATCTTTCTCTCTCCCTCCTAGACTCTCTCTTTCTCTCTCCCTCCTAGCCTCTCTCTTTCTCTCTCCCTCCTAGCCTCTCTCTTTCTCTCTCCCTCCCAGCCTCTCTCTCTTTCTCTCTCCCTCCTAGCCTCTCGCTTTCTCTCTCCCTCCTAGCCCCTCTATCTTTCTCTCTCCCTCCCAGCCCCTCTATCTTTCTCTCTCCCTCCCAGCCCCTCTCTCTTTCTCTCTCCCTCCTAGCCTCTCTCTTTCTCTCTCCCTCCTAGACTCTCTCTTTCTCTCTCCCTCCTAGCCCCTCTATCTTTCTCTCTCCCTCCCAGCCCCTCTCTCTTTCTCTCTCCCTCCCAGCCCCTCTATCTTTCTCTCTCCCTCCTAGCCTCTCTTTCTCTCTCCCTCCTAGCCTCTCTTTCTCTCTCCCTCCTAGCCTCTCTCTTTCTCTCTCCCTCCCAGCCTCTCTCTCTTTCTCTCTCCCTCCCAGCCTCTCTCTCTTTCTCTCTCCCTCCCAGCCTCTCTCTCTTTCTCTCTCCCTCCTAGCCTCTCTCTCTTTCTCTCTCCCTCCTAGCCTCTCTCTTTCTCTCTCCCTCCTAGCCTCTCTCTTTCTCTCTCCCTCCTAGCCTCTCTCTTTCTCTCTCCCTCCTAACCTCTCTCTTTCTCTCTCCCTCCTAACCTCTCTCTTTCTCTCTCCCTCCCAGCCCCTCTCTTTCTCTCTCCCTCCTAGCCTCTCTCTTTCTCTCTCCCTCCCAGCCCCTCTCTCGTTCTCTCTCCCTCCTAGACTCTCTTTCTCTCTCCCTTCTAGCCTCTCTCTTTCTCTCTCCCTCCCAGCCTCTCTCTCTTTCTCTCTCCCTCCTAGCCTCTCTCTTTCTCTCTCCCTCCTAGCCTCTCTCTTTCTCTCTCCCTCCTAGACTCTCTTTCTCTCTCCCTTCTAGCCTCTCTCTTTCTCTCTCCCTCCCAGCCCCTCTCTCTTTCTCTCTCCCTCCTAGTCTCTCTCTTTCTCTCTCCCCCCTAGCCTCTCTCTTTCTCTCTCCCTCCTAGCCTCTCTCTCTCTCCCTCCCAGCCTCTCTCTCTTTCTCTCTCCCTCCTAGCCTCTCTCTTTCTCTCTCCCTCCTAGCCTCTATCTTTCTCTCTCCCTCCTAGCCTCTATCTTTTTCTCTCCCTCCCAGCCCCTCTATCTTTCTCTCTCCCTCCCAGCCCCTCTCTCTTTCTCTCTCCCTCCTAGACTCTCTCTTTCTCTCTCCCTCCTAGACTCTCTTTCTCTCTCCCTTCTAGCCTCTCTCTTTCTCTCTCCCTCCCAGCCTCTCTCTCTTTCTCTCTCCCTCCTAGCCTCTCTCTTTCTCTCTCCCTCCTAGCCTCTCTCTTTCTCTCTCCCTCCCAGCCCCTCTCTCTTTCTCTCTCCCTCCTAGCCTCTCTCTTTCTCTCTCCCTCCTAGCCTCTCTCTTTCTCTCTCCCTCCTAGCCCCTCTCTCTTTCTCTCTCCCTCCTAGCCTCTCTCTTTCTCTCTCCCTCCTAGCCCCTCTATCTTTCTCTCTCCCTCCTAGCCTCTCTCTTTCTCTCTCCCTCCTAGCCTCTCTCTTTCTCTCTCCCTCCTAGCCTCTCTCTTTCTCTCTCCCTCCTAGCCTCTCTCTTTCTCTCTCCATCCCAGCCCCTCTCTCTTTCTCTCTCCCTCCTAGCCTCTCTCTTTCTCTCTCCCTCCTAGCCTCTCTCTTTCTCTCTCCCTCCTAGCCTCTGTCTTTCTCTCTCCCTCCCAGCCCCTCTCTCTTTCTCTCTCCCTCCCAGCCCTTCTCTCTTTCTCTCTCCCTCCTAGCCTCTCTCTTTCTCTCTCCCTCCCAGCCCCTCTCTCTTTCTCTCTCCCTCCTAGACTCTCTTTCTCTCTCCCTTCTAGCCTCTCTCTTTCTCTCTCCCTCCCAGCCTCTCTCTCTTTCTCTCTCCCTCCTAGCCTCTCTCTTTCTCTCTCCCTCCTAGCCTCTCTCTTTCTCTCTCCCTCCCAGCCCCTCTCTCTTTCTCTCTCCCTCCTAGCCTCTCTCTTTCTCTCTCCCTCCTAGCCTCTCTCTTTCTCTCTCCCTCCTAGCCTCTCTCTTTCTCTCTCCCTCCTAGCCTCTCTCTTTCTCTCTCCCTCCCAGCCCCTCTCTCTTTCTCTCTCCCTCCCAGCCCCTCTCTCTTTCTCTCTCCCTCCTAGACTCTCTTTCTCTCTCCCTTCTAGCCTCTCTCTTTCTCTCTCCCTCCCAGCCTCTCTCCCTCTCTTTCTTTTTCTCTCCCAGCAGCAGCTACACTTCCAGGGGTTTATTATGGATCCCCGTTAGTTCCTGCGAAGGCAGCAGCTACTCTTCCTGGGGTTTATTATGGATCCCCGTTAGTTCCTGCCAAGGCAGCAGCTATTCTCCCTGGGGTGTATTATGGATCCCTGTTAGTTCCTGCCAAGGCAGCAGCTACTCTTCCTGGGGTTTATTATGGATCCCCGTTAGTTCCTGTCAAGGCAGCAGCTACTCTTCCTGGGGTTTATTATGGATCCCCGTTAGTTCCTGTCAAGGCAGCAGCTACTATTCCTGGGGTTTATTAAGGATCCCCGTTAGTTCCTGCAAAGGAAGCAGCTACTATTCCTGGGGTTTATTAAGGATCCCCGTTAGTTCCTGCAAAGGAAGCAGCTACTCTTCCTGGGGTTTATTATGGATCCCCATTAGTTCCTGCCAAGGCAGCAGCTACTCTTCCTGGGTTTATTATGGATCCCCATTAATTAGCCTAGTGGTTAGTGGCTTACTCAAAGATTAGTGGCTTACTCAAGGGCACGTCGACAGATTTTTCACCTTGTCAGCTCGGGTATTCGAACCAGCAACCTTTCAGATACCGGCTCACCGCTCTGAACGCTACCTGCCGTCGTAGTGTATACCAGCTTGAGACATCCTTCCGGGGAACCCCCAGAAACCTTCACTGTCTATCGGGCCAGACAGTCCCCCCCCCCCCCTCCTACATGTGCAGTGGGTAATAGCATGTTTAATGGGACCGAAATGTCATGTCACACTCTACTCTCTCCTCTATTCATCTCTGTCCTCTTCTCCCTCTATAAAATAGTATTTTTAGTTTTTCTTCTGGATTTAATCACTTGTAGAATAACTATAGTGATTTCTTCAAATAATGAATCTCTTGGTGAGATATATATATATTTTTTCAATGGTGTAGGAAGTGCATCTCTCTCTTATATTAATCTCTCTCTCTCCCTCTCCTCATCTCCCACTAGTTTATCTCCCCACTCTCTCTACTCTCTCCTCTCTACCCCCCCTCTCTCTCTCTCTCCCTCTCCTCATCTCACACTAGTTTATCTCTCCCCTCTCTCTCTCTACTCTCTCCTCTCTACCCCCCCTCTCTTTCTCTCTCCTCATCTCCCACTACTTTGTCTCCTCTCCCCTCTCTCTCTCTCTCTCTCTACTCTCTCATCTCTACTTTCTCTCTCTCTCTCTACTCTTTCCTCTCTCTCTCTCTCTCTCTACACTCTACTCTTTCTCTTTCTCTCTCCTCTCTACTTTCTCTCTCTCTCTCTCTCTCTCTCTCTCTCTCTCTCTCTCTCTCTCTCTCTCTCTCTCTCTCTCCTCTCTACTTTCTCTCTCTTTCTCTCTCTGTCTCTCTCTCTCTCTCTCTCTCTCCTCTCTACTCTCTCCTCTCTACTTTCTCTCTCTCTTTATCTCTTCTATCTGTCGCCTGAGAGAGAGGGATGATTGCCTGCAGCCTCATATCTCCTTCCCCCTCTTCCCCCTGTTCCCCTGGGGATGCAAACATCTTTGACTGGTAGGGCAAGTGAAGGGAGAGGGAGAGAGAGAGATGAAGGGCTCATCTCTCCTCTCATCTATCCCCTCTCCTCTCACCTGTCCCCCTCTCCTCTCACCTGTCCCCCTCTCCTCTCACCCGTCCCCCTCTCCTCTCACCCGTCCCCCTCTCCTCTCACCCGTCCCCCTCTCCTCTCACCTGTCCCCCTCTCCTCTCACCTGTCCCCCTCTCCTCTCACCTGTCCCCCTCTCCTCTCACCTGTCCCCCTCTCCTCTCACCTGTCCCCCTCTTCTCTCACCTGTCCCCCTCTCCTCTCACAATGTCTGTGTGTCTGTGTGTGTGTGTGTGTGTGGCCCCTGTCCTCTCGTTGTGCGTTTTCATTTGGGCGTAAATGGGCAATGCCACGCCAGCCGGAGCGGAAAATATTTTTGGTATCTCTGATTTGTTCTGGCAACTCTCACAGAAACTGAATTGGGAGGAAGCATGTTTGAAATGGATTTTACGTTGGTATCACAAGCTGTTTTTTTGTGAAGCTACAAACATCTAGTCATTATACTGTCAGACACTATGATGTGTAGAGTACATAATACAGACATCTAGTCATTATACTGTCAGACACTATGATGTGTAGAGTACATAATACAGACATCTAGTCATTATACTGTCAGACACTATGATGTGTAGAGTACACGATACAGACATCTAGTCATTATACTGTCAGACACTATGATGTGTAGAGTACATAATACAGACATCTAGTCATTATACTGTCAGACACTATGATGTGTAGAGTACACGATACAGACATCTAGTCATTATACTGTCAGACACTATGATGTGTAGAGTACATAATACAGACATCTAGTCATTATACTGTCAGACACTATGATGTGTAGAGTACACGATACAGACATCTAGTCATTATACTGTCAGACACTATGATGTGTAGAGTACCTGATACAGACATCTAGTCATTATACTGTCAGACACTATGATGTGTAGAGTACACGATACAGACATCTAGTCATTATACTGTCAGACATGATGTGTAGAGTACAGATACAGACATCTAGTCATTATACTGTCAGACACTATGATGTGTAGAGTACATAATACAGACATCTAGTCATTATACTGTCAGACACTATGATGTGTAGAGTACAGATACAGACATCTAGTCATTATACTGTCAGACACTATGATGTGTAGAGTACACGATACAGACATCTAGTCATTATACTGTCAGACACTATGATGTGTAGAGTACACGATACAGACATCTAGTCATTATACTGTCAGACACTATGATGTGTAGAGTACAGATACAGACATCTAGTCATTATACTGTCAGACACTATGATGTGTAGAGTACAGATACAGACATCTAGTCATTATACTGTCAGACATGATGTGTAGAGTACAGATACAGACATCTAGTCATTATACTGTAAGACATGATGTGTAGAGTACATAATACAGACATCTAGTCATTATACTGTAAGACATGATGTGTAGAGTACACGATACAGACATCTTGTTATACCTTGAAACAACCCTTTCTGATTAATCTTATTTTTAAATATATTGTTTAATATTGTTTTATTATTTATTGTATTCCCAAACTGGGGTATGCGTAATGCCGTCAGGGGTACGCCAAATTAAAAATGTGATTCACATAAAAAAAATGATCTTCACATTTTCAAACGATACATTTTATATTTTCCAACGGGGCTATACGTTTGGGTGAGGTTTTTGTTCTTACCTGAGTCGCCTCGTTAGGGTGAGGTTTTTGTTCTTACCTGAGTCGCCTCGTTAGGGTGAGGTTTTTGTTCTTACCTGAGTCTCCTCGTTTGGGTGAGGTTTTTGTTCTTACCTGAGTCGCCTCGTTAGGGTGAGGTTTTTGTTCTTACCTGAGTCGCCTCGTTAGGGTGAGGTTTTTGTTCTTACCTGAGTCTCCTCGTTTGGGTGAGGTTTTTGTTCTTACCTGAGTCGCCTCGTTAGGGTGAGGTTTTTGTTCTTACCTGAGTCGCCTCGTTAGGGTGAGGTTTTTGTTCTTACCTGAGTCGCCTCGTTTCACCGCCAAAAATAAAATTAAACCATCTAGTGTTTCAGCGAAATAACAACACAATGTCAAATACAGGTAGCCTAGTCAAATAACTAACATCCAATCACATTAACCGTTTCTATCTCGTGGGAAACCTTCACTCTTGTACAGAGATTTAGAAATGAAACATGACAATTTGAAAGATAAGCCACAGGAGTTTTCTGAGCGAGAATAAAGACGACTTTCGAGTAGCAAGACGTATAAAAGCAACAGATACCATTACTAAGAAGGGGCTAGAAGCATCTTATATGGTGAGCTACCGAGTGGCTGGGACAGGCAAGCCCCATACTATTGTGGAGGACTTAATTCTTCCTGCTGCCGCAGACAATGCTGGGGGAAAAGGCCCAAATAACTATACATACTATTGTGGAGGACTGGCTAGGACAGGCAAGCCCCATACTATTGTGGAAGACTGGCTAGGACAGGCAAGCCCCATACTATTGTGGAAGACTGGCTAGGACAGGCAAGCCCCATACTATTGTGGAAGACTGGCTAGGACAGGCAAGCCCCATACTATTGTGGAAGACTGGCTAGGACAGGCAAGCCCCATACTATTGTGGAAGACTGGCTAGGACAGGCAAGCCCCATACTATTGTGGAAGACTGGCTAGGACAGGCAAGCCCCATACTATTGTGGAAGACTGTCTAGGACAGGCAAGCCCCATACTATTGTGGAAGACTGGCTAGGACAGGCAAGCCCCATACTATTGTGGAAGACTGGCTAGGACAGGCAAGCCCCATACTATTGTGGAAGACTGGCTAGGACAGGCAAGCCCCATACTATTGTGGAAGACTGGCTAGGACAGGCAAGCCCCATACTATTGTGGAAGACTGGCTAGGACAGGCAAGCCCCATACTATTGTGGAAGACTGGCTAGGACAGGCAAGCCCCATACTATTGTGGAAGACTGGCTAGGACAGGCAAGCCCCATACTATTGTGGAAGACTGGCTAGGACAGGCAAGCCCCATACTATTGTGGAGGACTGGCTAGGACAGGCAAGCCCCATACTATTGTGGAGGACTGGCTAGGACAGGCAAGCCCCATACTATTGTGGAGGACTGGCTAGGACAGGCAAGCCCCATACTATTGTGGAAGACTGGCTAGGACAGGCAAGCCCCATACTATTGTGGAAGACTGGCTAGGACAGGCAAGCCCCATACTATTGTGGAAGACTGGCTAGGACAGGCAAGCCCCATACTATTGTGGAAGACTGGCTAGGACAGGCAAGCCCCATACTATTGTGGAGGACTTCATTCTTGCTGCTGCCGTGGTTATGACTGGGACAATGCTGGGGGAAAAGGCCCAAATAACTATACAGACAATGACTTCATCAAACAACATCGTTTCACGACGCATCAGTGACATGGCAGGAGATGTTTTGAAACAATTACTGCTTTGCATACAAGCCAGTGAATTATATGAGTTACAGCTGGATGAGTCAACAGACGCGGCGGGCCTGGCACAGCTCCTTGTATATGTCCGTTACGTTAATGGGGGGTCAATTAAGGAAGACATCCTCTTCTGCAAACCACTGGAAACCAGGACAACAGGAGAGGATATTTTTAAAGTACTGGACAGCGTTGTGACGTCAAACGGACTTTGGTGGTCAAGATGTGTTGGTATCTGTACTGACGGCGTAAAAGCCATGATAGGGAGACATAGTGGAGTGGTAACGCGCGTTCAAGCAGTTGCTCCCGACGCCACTTGGGTAGAACTGCAGCATCCACCGAGAGGCTCTCGCTGCCAAGGGAATGCCTGACAGCTTGAAAGACGTTTTGGACACTACAGTGAAAATGCTTAACTTTGTTAAAGCAAGGCCCCTGAACTCTCGTGTATTTTCTGCATTATGCAATGATATGGGCAGCGACCATGTAACGCTTTTACAACATACAGAAGTGCGCTGGTTATCAAGGGGCAAAGTATTGACACGTTTTTTTTAAATTGAGAGACGAGCTTAAAGTTTACTTTACTGACCATAATTTTCACTTGTCTGACTACTTGCATGATGACGAGTTTGTCACACGACTGGCCTATCTGGGTGATGTTTTTCCTCGCCTGAATGATCTGAATCTAGGATTACAGGGACTCTCCACAACTATATTCAATGTGTGGGACAAAATTGAGGCTATGATTAAGAAGTTGGAGCTCTTCTCTGTCTGCATTAACAAGGACAACACACAGGTCTTTCCATCATTGTATGATTGTTTGTGTTTAAATGAGCTCAAGCTTACGAACAATGTCAAATGTGATGTAGCGAAGCACCTGAGTGAGTTGGGTGCGCAATTACGCAGGTACTTTCCCGAAACGGACGACACAAACAACTGGATTCATTATCTCTTTCATGCCTCCAGTCCACTTACCGATATCTGAACAAGAGAGCCTTATCGAAATTGCAACAAGCGTTTCTGTGAAAATGTAATTTAATCAGAAGCCACTGCCAGATTTCTGGATAGGACTGCGCTCAGAGTTTCTTGCCTTGGCAAATTGTGCTGTTAAGACACTGATGCCCTTTACAACCATGTACCTATGTGAGAGTGGATTCTCGGCCCTCACTAACATGAAAACTAAATACAGGCACAGACTGTGTGTGGAAAATGATTTAAGACTGAGACTCTCTCCAATACAACCCAACACTGCAGAGTTATGTGCATCTTTTCAAACACACCCTTCTCATTAACCTGTGGTGAGTTATTCACAATATTTGATGAACAAATAAGGTTTTATATGTACGATGGCTAAATAAAGAGCAAAATGATTGATTATTATTAAATTATTATTTGTGCCCTGGTCCTATAAGAGCTCTTTGTCACTTCCCATGAACCGGGTTGTGACAAAAACTCAGACTCATTATGTTTAATAAATGTATCGTATAGTGTGCGTGTGGCAGGCTGACAATGATGGCAATAAACAACATTTGAGAGTACACTGACCCTGGTGCTAGAGGGGGTACAGCTGGAGGTTGAATGTTTGAAGGGGTACAGCTGGAGGCTGAATGTTTGAAGGGGTACGGCTGGAGGCTGAATGTTTGAAGGGGCTCGTTTACCATCTGTCCACCACTGGTTTCAGTCTTTAGTCATTTTAACAGGGCTGACATTCACTGACAATGTGACACGTTGGTAATAGCGTTTTGCCCCTCTGTTCCTCCAAGCTGTGTTCTGTCCCTTGTACTGGTGTACTGGACCCTGTTTGAGCCAAGAATACACGGGTCATTCTAGTCAAACTGACATTTTACCCAAAACGTTATCATTTTTCATAAAATTTCCTCTTGGAGAATATAATATTTACACCTATTTCATAATTATTAGATTTTTTCCCCCACAAAATTCAAATTTCCGCAACAATAATAAACAAATATGTTTCTAATGAAAAAAAAAAATACCTTTGCTCTCCTAATGTAAAGGCCTGAGTTAACATAACACGGAAAATAAAAAAGATATACAATTAAATCTGACTTTTTCCCAATTTGTGCTTTTTAGTAAATGAGAAGGCCAAGTGGTGTAAAGGTGATGTTGGACAATATGAACCTCACTCTGAAGGCATTGAAGAGAATACATTCACTTAGCTTCTACGACTCCTCTAGATGATGCATCATGGGAGAACAGAAATTAATTGAAAAACTGATTTGAATTTTTACAGGGAGCTTGAAAAAGTGATACGGTAATGAGACACATTGTTTGTAGGTAATACTATATATTATAGTTTCATGTGAACTTCAACTAGTATACCATTTGTATGATTTATGGACAAACTAAAGCAACATATCTTGTTTTATTTTAAAACGGTAGGTTTTTCTAAAGTAAAATTGTATAAAATTACCTGAGAATTTAATCCGGATGCATTTCGGATAATCTACACACAATACCCCATAATGGCATCACAATACCCCATAATGACATCACAATACCCCATAATGACATCACAATACCCTAAATTGACATCACAATACCCCATATTGACATCACAATACCCCATAATGACATCACAATACCCCATAATGACAGAAATGTTTGCACATTCATAAAAAAATTGGAACTGAAATGTCACATTTACATAAGTATTCAGACCCTTTACTCAGTACTTTGTTGAATCACCTTTGGCAGCGATTACAGCCTTGAGTCTTCTTGGGTATGATGCTACCAGCTTGGCACACCTGTATTTGGGGAGTTTCTCCCATTCTTCTCTGCAGATCCTCTCAAGCTCTGTCAGGTTGGATGGGGAGCTTTGCTGCACAGCTATTTTCAGGTCTCTCCAGGGATGTTTGATCAGGTTCAAGTCTGGGCCCTGGCTGGGCCACTCAAGGACATTCAGAGACTTGTTCCCGAAGCCACTCCTGCATTGTCTTGGCTGTGTGCTTAGGGTTGTTGTCCTGTTGCAAGGTGAACCTTCGCCCCAGTCTGAGGTTAATATAACACCGCTCCTGTTTTAGTAGAGACATTGAATAATAGGAATATGAAAATAAATAGTTAAACTGTAAAAAGGCTAAAAAGCAAGAATTTTGTTAAAATGTGCACATCCAGGTGGTTTGATATGTCAGTAAAAAGTACGGTGGACTAAGAATATGGTAAAAACATTTTTATTGAACATACTTATTTTGGTGAAAAATATGATTGAATTGTATCATTACATTTGTTGGACCACGTTTCATGACCCGTGGGGTCAATTAATCAATATTCAAACTTAAGGTCACCTATAAAATAATGTGTATAATAATTTTTTATTTTGTCATATACAGTGAGGTTCGAAATTATTGACACCCTGAATAAAGATGAGCCATAATGACTGTATAAATGATATAATTCAAATACTGAGGTATATTTTATGCTCAAAAAAATTGGGAAATTATATTATTTTATACTAATAGAATTGCTCAGAGAAAGCGATTTTTAGTTTAACAAGTAATACTTTTTTTCTCAGAAGGTAGCGGTCAAAATTATTGACACATCCTGTCTGCTAGCAGCTCAGAGAGAGATTAGATGTTTAATGTTTGAGGTTTACTAGTTGATATCTGCATCTTTCAGACACATCCAGTCTGCTAGCAGCTCAGAGAGAGATTAGATTAGATGTCTGTTTTAATGTTTGAGGTTTTACTCTTTGATATCTGCATCTTTCAGACACATCCAGTCTGCTAGCAGCTCAGAGAGAGATTAGATGTTTGAGGTTTACTAATTGATATCTGCATGGAAAATGTTTATCTTTAGAAGGAAGGACATAATAGCTGGATGCATTCCGGGACATAGTACACCCACACATCGGTTCTGTCACTGTTCTGACGGTTCTGTCACTGTTCTGACGGTTCTGTCACTGTTCTGATGGTTCTGTCACTGTTCTGACGGTTCTGTCACTGTTCTGACGGTTCTGTCACTGTTCTGATGGTTCTGTCAGGGTTCTGATGGTTCTGTCAGGGTTCTGATGGTTCTGTCACGGTTCTGACGGTTCTGTCACTGTTCTGACGGTTCTGTCACTGTTCTGATGGTTCTGTCACAGTTCTGATGGTTCTGTCACTGTTCTGACGGTTCTGTCACTGTTCTGACGGTTCTGTCACTGTTCTGATGGTTCTGTCACTGTTCTGACGGTTCTGTCACTGTTCTGATGGTTCTGTCACTGTTCTGATGGTTCTGTCAGGGTTCTGATGGTTCTGTCACGGTTCTGACGGTTCTGTCACTGTTCTGACGGTTCTGTCACTGTTCTGATGGTTCTGTCACAGTTCTGATGGTTCTGTCACTGTTCTGACGGTTCTGTCACGGTTCTGACGGTTCTGTCACTGTTCTGACGGTTCTGTCACTGTTCTGATGGTTCTGTCAGGGTTCTGATGGTTCTGTCACTGTTCTGACGGTTCTGTCACTGTTCTGATGGTTCTGTCACAGTTCTGATGGTTCTGTCAGGGTTCTGACGGTTCTGTCACGGTTCTGACGGTTCTGTCACTGTTCTGATGGTTCTGTCACAGTTCTGATGGTTCTGTCACTGTTCTGACGGTTCTGTCACTGTTCTGACGGTTCTGTCACTGTTCTGATGGTTCTGTCACTGTTCTGACGGTTCTGTCACTGTTCTGATGGTTCTGTCACTGTTCTGATGGTTCTGTCAGGGTTCTGATGGTTCTGTCACGGTTCTGACGGTTCTGTCACTGTTCTGACGGTTCTGTCACTGTTCTGATGGTTCTGTCACAGTTCTGATGGTTCTGTCACTGTTCTGACGGTTCTGTCACGGTTCTGACGGTTCTGTCACTGTTCTGACGGTTCTGTCACTGTTCTGATGGTTCTGTCAGGGTTCTGATGGTTCTGTCACTGTTCTGACGGTTCTGTCACTGTTCTGATGGTTCTGTCACAGTTCTGATGGTTCTGTCAGGGTTCTGACGGTTCTGTCACGGTTCTGACGGTTCTGTCACTGTTCTGATGGTTCTGTCACTGTTCTGATGGTTCTGTCACTGTTCTGATGGTTTTGTCACGGTTCTGTCACTGTTCTGACGGTTCTGTCACTGTTCTGACGGTTCTGTCTGTTCTGACGGTTCTGACGGTTCTGACGGTTCTGTCACTGTTCTGACGGTTCTGTCACTGTTCTGACGGTTCTGTCACGGTTCTGACGGTTCTGTCACGGTTCTGACGGTTCTGTCAGGGTTCTGACGGTTCTGTCACGGTTCTGACGGTTCTGTCACTGTTCTGACGGTTCTGTCTGTTCTGACGGTTCTGACGGTTCTGTCACTGTTCTGACGGTTCTGTCTGTTCTGACGGTTCTGACGGTTCTGACGGTTCTGTCACTGTTCTGACGGTTCTGTCACTGTTCTGATGGTTCTGTCACAGTTCTGATGGTTCTGTCACTGTTCTGACGGTTCTGTCACGGTTCTGACGGTTCTGTCACTGTTCTGATGGTTCTGTCACTGTTCTGACGGTTCTGTCACTGTTCTGATGGTTCTGTCACTGTTCTGATGGTTTTGTCACGGTTCTGTCACTGTTCTGACGGTTCTGTCACTGTTCTGACGGTTCTGTCTGTTCTGACGGTTCTGACGGTTCTGACGGTTCTGTCACTGTTCTGACGGTTCTGTCACGGTTCTGACGGTTCTGTCACGGTTCTGACGGTTCTGTCAGGGTTCTGACGGTTCTGTCACGGTTCTGACGGTTCTGTCACTGTTCTGACGGTTCTGTCACTGTTCTGATGGTTCTGTCAGGGTTCTGATGGTTCTGTCAGGGTTCTGATGGTTCTGTCACTGTTCTGATGGTTCTGTCACTGTTCTGACGGTTCTGTCACTGTTCTGATGGTTCTGTCACTGTTCTGACGGTTCTGTCACGGTTCTCACTGTTGTTCTCTCCCCCAATCAGGACCAGCCTGTCAGGAGAGCACATGTCCTGCGATCATCCTCCCGCTCTGCGCTGTTCACCCAGCCTCCCACCAGCCTCTCAACCAGCCTCTCAACCACCCTCTCAACCACCCTCTCAACCCAGGTTAGTACTGCTGTGTGGGTTTGGGTGGGTTTTGTGTTTCTAAGAGTGATGGGGTGGGTTGTGTGTTTCTATAGAGTGATGGGGTGGGTTGTGTGTTTCTATAGAGTGATGGGGTGGGTTGTGTGTTTCTAAGAGTGATGGGGTGGGTTGTGTGTTTCTAAGAGTGATGGGGTGGGTTGTGTGTTTCTAAGAGTGATGGGGTGGGTTGTGTGTTTCTAAGAGTGATGGGGTGGGTTGTGTGTTTCTAAGCGTGATGGGGTGGGTTGTGTGTTTCTAAGAGTGATGGGGTGGGTTGTGTGTTTCTAAGGGTGATGTGGTGGGTTGTGTGTTTCTAAGAGTGATGTGGTGGGTTGTGTGTTTCTATAGAGTGATGGGGTGGGTTGTGTGTTTCTAAGGGTGATGGGGTGGGTTGTGTGTTTCTAAGGGTGATGGGGTGGGTTGTGTGTTTCTAAGAGTGATGGGGTGGGTTGTGTGTTTCTAAGAGTGATGGGGTGGGTTGTGTGTTTCTAAGAGTGATGGGGTGGGTTGTGTGTTTCTAAGAGTGATGGGGTGGGTTGTGTGTCTAAGGGTGATGGGGTGGGTTGTGTGTCTAAGGGTGATGGGGTGGGTTGTGTGTCTAAGGGTGATGGGGTGGGTTGTGTGTGTCTAAGGGTGATGGGGTGGGTTGTGTGTTTCTAAGCGTGATGGGGTGGGTTGTGTGTTTCTAAGCGTGATGGGGTGGGTTGTGTGTTTCTAAGCGTGATGGGGTGGGTTGTGTGTCTAAGGGTGATGGGGTGGGTTGTGTGTCTAAGGGTGATGGGGTGGGTTGTGTGTCTAAGGGTGATGGGGTGGGTTGTGTGTCTAAGGGTGATGGGGTGGGTTGTGTGTCTAAGGGTGATGGGGTGGGCTGTGTGTTTCTAAGCGTGATGTGGTGGGTTGTGTGTTTCTAAGCGTGATGGGGTGGGTTGTGTGTTTCTAAGCGTGATGGGGTGGGTTGTGTGTTTCTAAGGGTGAAGGGGTGGGTTGTGTGTTTCTAAGGGTGATGGGGTGGGTTGTGTGTGTCTAAGAGTGATGGGGTGGGTTGTGTGTTTCTAAGAGTGATGGGGTGGGTTGTGTGTTTCTAAGAGTGATGGGGTGGGTTGTGTGTTTCTAAGCGTGATGGGGTGGGTTGTGTGTTTCTAAGGGTGATGGGGTGGGTTGTGTGTTTCTAAGAGTGATGGGGTGGGTTGTGTGTTTCTAAGAGTGATGGGGTGGGTTGTGTGTTTCTAAGCGTGATGGGGTGGGTTGTGTGTGTCTAAGAGTGATGGGGTGGGTTGTGTGTTTCTAAGAGTGATGGGGTGGGTTGTGTGTTTCTAAGCGTGATGGGGTGGGTTGTGTGTTTCTAAGAGTGATGGGGTGGGTTGTGTGTTTCTAAGCGTGATGGGGTGGGTTGTGTGTTTCTAAGAGTGATGGGGTGGGTTGTGTGTTTCTAAGCGTGATGTGGTGGGTTGCACCAATATGGATTTTAACTCTTAAACTGAGTTACATTTAGAGTTGTATCTATACACCTTGTTCCACCAAACTTTAAACCTAGTTTTAAATGAATCCTAGTTAAATTGAATCCTTCATCTAAACTAAGTTTTTACGTTTGACTTAAAACCAAGATCAAATCTGGTTGTAAATGTAGTTTAGAGAATCAAACACATGTACATGTAGTTTAGGGATTCAATCCAAACTGCCACTGGAGGAGGTTAAAGGTCATCAGATGTCAGTGTATGTGCTTTATTTTCAGTGTGATTTAACAATTTCAGCTCTTGTGGTTTATCATGTAAAACTACTAGCCAGCTAATTTATTTGACCAAAAATTCAATGAATTGTGTAATTTAGATGAGGTGAAAATTGTCTTTGCTGGCTAGCAGTGACCAGACCTGGATAGAATGAGAACATATTGCTATGGTGATTCCATTATGACACGTGTAACTAACCATACACTAGTGATTTAACCTGAGATTAAAAGATTTCAAAATCAACTGGTGCAACACAACTCTGAGTTTAATCCTAAACCTAGATTTTAAAGTCTAGATTAGGTCTAATCTAAGATTAATTTAAACTAGGGGTTCCCAAAAAATGTTGGCCCACGACCCCATTTTGAGATCTGAAAATTATTACGAGCCCAACCATGTGGAAAAACAATTATGTAATTGACAGCCAATGTTTACTTTTTATATTTGGAGCTTTTAACAGTCAATTAAAATACATTCTAACAGTATTTCTGATTGTCTTCTCAACTCACCATCACATATTTTTTAATTTGGGGCTATGACAGTCAATTGCAAATGAGTCTGACTAGAAAATGATCTCCCCACTACTAATGTGATGGGGAGGGCTTGATTCATGTCGAGTCGGAGCGTCTCAAAGGGGGCGTGGTCGACAGTGCGCACCTCATCTCTGCTGTCACATCCAACCTGGATCGATATTTGGTTTTAATGCAGAAGAGCACTGAATCCAGCTTCACACAGATATGAGCTGGTCGAAGGGTACCATGAGTTTTTTTTTGCTGCTTTCAAGAACTGGGAACTCAGGACAAATACGAGGTCATGTCATGACGTCGGTGATCTCCAGTCAGAAAGTCTACGCTCTAGAAAGAGGCCCGAGTTCCCAAGTTGGAATTCTGAGTTGGATGACCGTTCTAAATGTTTTCCCCAGTCGGGGCCAGTTTATTTTCCCAGAGTTCACAGCAGTTGTCTCGAACACACTGAAGTCGGAAGTCAGAGATTTCTCGAATTCCCAGTTGTTTTGAACGCGGCATTAATGCTCAGAGGGAGAAGCCGGGGGTGTTCCCTATCAGTCAGGAACCAAAACTCCTCCGTAGTGACCCGTGAATGCATTCGGTCACATGACCGCTCGATGAGCTGTTCGATTTCACTTATCGGCATGTCAACTGAGCCAGGAACACAGTCAAACGGATTGGGAAGTAGATCCCAAAGGGCTTTCCCAAGCGTTGGAGGCGAGCAGTGTATGACTCGTGTAGGACACTTACCGATGCTGTTTTCTGTTAGAAACATGCACTGCCGAGGGATTGGCCCTTGAAAGACTCTTGTCCAATAAGATATATTTCCTCTGACTTCCACTGATTCGTTCACTCATCTGTAGTATGTTTTTTCTATTTCTTGGCTGCTTGTGTTCAATTCATTCAGTTTCACAAATATGTCTGTTACATATAAAGGAGACACATTTTCTTTTCATTACACAGAAAGTCAACCAAGGCTTTTTGTTTTTTGTTTTTTTGACAACAGTTCCTCTCTCAATGTGGAACATCTTTCAACGCTCCACCTGGATAACCACCAAGCCTCGGTGTGAAATAGAACGTTGTCATGCTCTGATCTCATATCTCCACGTAGTTTTGAGAACATCTGTGCGCAGTGGATGTGGTTTGATGTAGTTTACAATCGAAGTTAACTGCTGCAGTTCTCTGCTCAGCTCTTTTGCCGCCAGTCGCTCTCGGTGTATCTCCCTGTGCCATCCCTCCTAGACTCCTGTCTCGCTGTGCCATCCCTCCTAGACTCTTGTCTCGCCGTGCCATCCCTCCTAGACTCCTGTCTCGCTGTGCCATCCCTCCTAGACTCCTGTCTCCCCGTGCCATCCCTCCTAGACTCCTGTCTCCCCGTGCCATCCCTCCTAGACTCCTGTCTCCCCGTGCCATCCCTCCTAGACTCCTGTCTCCCCGTGCCATCCCTCCCAGACTCCTGTCTCGCTGTGCCATCCCTCCCAGACTCTTGTCTCACTGTGCCATCCCTCCCAGACTCTTGTCTCGCCGTGCCATACTTCCCAGACTCTTGTCTCACTGTGCCATCCCTCCCAGACTCTTGTCTCGCCGTGGCAGTTGGGATCACCATCTCAATTGGCTCTGTTCTGGTTTTCCTGTGGCGAGGCTCAGGCATCGGCGGCAGAGGCTCCAAGTTGACATCAGAATCATCATCAGCAACGTCGATTTCAAGCTCAATATCCGATCCTCCATCCGTCTCCCAACTCATCTAAATTCTGCAGCATTTGCAATAGTGTCAGTGCGTCCATTCGTTTGGTTGGTCTTGTCATTGTGAACTACACACATTGTATGTTGTACTCAGTTTGATTTGATTCTCCCAGGGGAGAATATAAATCATTTCCTTTCATAGTAAAATAAGTAGATTCTTCATCATCATTACACTGTTGTTCTATATTCAGTCACCCTCATTATTCAGATTAATCAAATTCCATCACCCTCCTCGTCATTTTAATTCATTGAAGTCACATGTTCCATTATCAGCTTCTATCTGGTTTTCTATCGCCCGTTCATCCATTGACGACAGAAAAAAGCATATTTTAATTTAAAGATGTTACTAGTTTTTGGTTTCGTAGCCATAGCAAGGCTGCCGCGCCAGTGGTCATGTGCCGACTGCAGGGGACAGCACGGAATATTCTAGAAAAAAGGGACATTTTGGAAATAGAGCTGCACCTCTTGAATTCTGAGAGTTATTTGACAAAGGTAAGCGTCATAGAATCAGCAGAATCTGCTCTTTCTGATACTAATTATATATAAATCACAATGTTTTACCTGCATGTGACTCTGAAGGAGGATTTTTTAATAAAACGATGATCCTTTTTACTGCGTCTGTCAATTACAAGATGCGCCCATCTCTTCATGTACAATTTGACAACGGATAGGCCTAGTATTGTCACTCATCAGATTATTGTCAAATTTAATCTTGTCTACAGGCTAACTCTTATTATGTTTTCAATTAGTTTAGGTGTAGTTTAGGTGTAGTTTAGGTGTAGTTTAGGTGTAGTTTAGGTGTAGTTTTGGTGTAGTTTAGGTGTAGTTTTGGTGTAGTTCAGGTGTAGTTTAGGTGTAGTGTCGATGGGCCAGATGTGCAGGCTGACTGGCATCGTTTGCTTCCTGCTCATCAACCTTGAATAGAGGATTTGTTTTATCAGTATTCTAAAGGCCTCCTGCAATATGGAGCATGTCGTCGTTTCCTTTACAATACATTAGATTAGGTATATAGGTATAGGAAATAAAACAGTCCCATAACAGCTTATTTTTAAAAATATTTTTTTACAAAAGTACAAATGTAAAAAAGAATACTATCGATCTGCAAAGGAACGTGGTCAAAATGATTTGCTGCTGATAAACAAGCATCACATAAACTCATCATTACATCGCTGTCTTTCTCAATGTGATCAACCTCTTCCTTATCATTCAGTTAGGACTCATTTTAAATTACATTGTGAAGTAAGGTGCACAATTATCGCCCATTTATCCATTTGTCATTCAGTGAGGAGAGAGAGAGATCCATTAACACCTGGCTGGGTACCAACATCCTACAGGACATTGTCTTGGAGCCTGGCTGGGTACCAACGTCCTACAGCACATTATCTTGGAGCCTGGCTGGGTACCAACGTCCTACAGCACATTATCTTGGAGCCTGGCTGGGTACCAACGTCCTACAGCACATTATCTTGGAGCCTGGCTGGGTACCAACGTCCTACAGCACATTATCTTGGAGCCTGGCTGGGTACCAACGTCCTACAGCACATTGTCTTGGAGCCTGGCTGGGTACCAACGTCCTACAGCACATTATCTTGGAGCCTGGCTGGGTACCAACGTCCTACAGCACATTGTCTTGGAGCCTGGCTGGGTACCAACGTCCTACAGCACATTGTCTTGGAGCCTGGCTGGGTACCAACGTCCTACAGCACATTATCTTGGAGCCTGGCTGGGTACCAACGTCCTACATCACATTGTCTTGGAGCCTGGCTGGGTACCAACGTCCTACATCACATTGTCTTGGAGCCTGGCTGGGTACCAACGTCCTACAGCACATTGTCTTGGAGCCTGGCTGGGTACCAACGTCCTACAGCACATTATCTTGGAGCCTGGCTGGGTACCAACGTCCTACAGCACATTGTCTTGGAGCCTGGCTGGGTACCAACGTCCTACAGCACATTGTCTTGGAGCCTGGCTGGGTACCAACGTCCTACAGCACATTGTCTTGGAGCCTGGCTGGGTACCAACGTCCTACAGAACATAGTCTTCAATCAAATCAAATGTATTTATATAGCCCTTCTTACATCAGCTGATATATCAAAGTGCTGTACAGAAACCCAGCCTAAAACCCCCAAAACAGCAAGCAATGCAGGTTTAGAAGCACGGTGGCTAGGAAAAACTCCCTAGAAAGGCCAAAACCTAGGAAGAAACTTAGAGAGGAACCAGGCTATGAGGGGTGGCCAGTCCTCTTCTGGCTGTGCCGGGTGGAGATTAAAACAGAACATGGCCAAGATGTTAAAATGTTCATAGATGACCAGCATGGTCAAATAATAATAATCACAGTGGTTGTAGAGGGTGCAACAAGTCAGCACCTCAGGAGTAAATGTCAGTTGGCTTTTCATAGCCGATCATTAAGATTATTTCTACCGCTCCTGCTGTCTCTAGAGAGTTGAAAACAGCAGGTCTGGGACAGGTAGCACGTCCAGTGAACAGGTCAGGGTTCCATAGCCGCAGGCAGAACAGTTGAAACTGGAGCAGCAGCACGGCCAGGTGGACTGGGGACAGCAAGGAGTCATCAGGCCAGGAAGTCCTGACGCATGGTCCTAGGGCTCAGGTCCTCCGAGAGAGAGAATTAGAGAGAGCATACTTAAATTCACACAGGACACCGGATAAGACAGGAGAAATACTCCAGATATAACAGACTGACCCTAGCCCCCCGAGACATAAACTATTGCAGCATAAATACTGGAGGCTGAGACAGGAGGGGTCGGGAGACACTGTGGCCCCATCCGACGATACCCCCGGACAGGGCCAAACAGGCAGGATATAACCCCACCCACTTTGCCAAAGCACAGCCCCCACACCACGAGAGGTATAACTTCAACCACCAACTTACCATCCTGAGACAAGGCCGAGTATAGCCCACGAAGATCTCCTCCACGGCACAACCCAAGGGGTGGGTGGGGGCGCCAACCCGGACAGGAAGACCACGTCAGTGACTCAACCCACTCAAGTGACGCACCCCTCCTAGGGACGGCATGGAAGAGCACCAGTAAGCCAGTGACTCAGCCCCCGTAATAGGGTTAGAGGCAGAGAATCCCAGTGGAGAGAGGGCAACCGGACAGGCAGAGACAGCAAGGGCAGTCTTGGAGCCTGGCTCTGTGTACCAACGTCCTACAGAACATTGTCTGGTGTAATTATAAAAATTATGACAAATGAGCAGTGTAAAATACAAACATGTAGGAAGAGTCAGGGAAGGAGCAGAACAGAATTTTTAAATAATTTTTTAAGGCCGTTGTATTTTATTTACAAAATCAGTGTCCGTTGGCCTCTGCCGGTTCTAGTTCTAACTAGAACACGGTTATCTGACAAAGGTGTTGTTTTCACCATATTGCAGCTGGTAATATCAAAGTCTCTGCAATATGCTTTAGGTTTAATTTAGATGTATAACGTTAACCACATTACAATGATTGTGAGATACAAAGACGATATTATAATATCTATTTATTTTTATTTTGGGGGATTTGGTAAATTCTCCCGCGACCCCATTTTGATATCCGGCGACCTGGCATGCGGGGGTCTACTCTACTGTGCAGTGAGCGAGAGAGAGACAGATTTCTACTTACTCTTATCTACTTCTCAGCAGCCCAGCTAGCTGGGAGATCTCTCTTTGTAGACATCATCGATCTCTAGGCCTCCACAGCCAACTCCAGATGTATTAGTTCCTTTGGCTGTGTGTGTGTGTGTGTGTGTGTGTGTGTGTGTGTGTGTGTGTGTGTGTGTGTGTGTGTGTGTGTGTGTGTGTGTGTGTGTGTGTGTGTGTGTGTGTGTGTGTGTGTGTGTGTGTGTGTGTGTGTGTCCGTGCTTGGACAGATGAGTCCATTTATTAGATGCTGTCAGGGTGATGGAATCATCCCCTCTCTCAACTGGTTGTCCCACGGTACAGTCTAGTATGGATGACCTTCCAACAGTGTGAGTATTAGAACAGCAGTGTCCTTGAGCCCCCCCCCCCCCCCCGAATTCATATTATAACAGCAGTGTCCTTGAGCCTCCCCATTCATATTATAACAGCAGTGTCCTTGAGCCCCCCCATTCATATTATACCAGCAGTGTCCTTGAGCCCCCCCATTCATATTATACCAGCAGTGTCCTTGAGCCCCCCCCCGATTCATATTATAACAGCAGTGTCCTTGAGCCCCCCCCCCCCCATTCATATTATAACAGCAGTGACCTTGAGCCGCCCCCCCATTCATATTATAACAGCAGTGTCCTTGAGCCCCCCCCCCCCATTCATATTATAACAGCAGTGTCCTTGAGCCCCCCCATTCATATTATAACAGCAGTGTCCTTGAGCCCCCCCCCCCCCCCCCCATTCATATTATAACAGCAGTGTCCTTTCCCTCCCCCATTCATATTATAACAGCAGTGTCCTTGAGCCCCCCCCCCCCCCATTGATATTATAACAGCAGTGTCCTTGAGCCCCCCCCATTGATATTATAACAGCTGTGTCCTTGAGCCCCCATTCATATTATAACAGCAGTGAGTCCTTGAGCCCCCCCCCCCCCCCCCATTCATATTATAACAGCAGAGTCCTTGAGCCCCCCCTCCCCCACACTTCATATTATAACGGCAGTGTCCTTGAGCCCCCCCCCCCCCATTGATATTATAACAGCATGGTCCTTGAGCCCCCCCATTCATATTATAACAGCAGTGTCCTTGAGCCCCCCCATTCATATTATAACAGCAGTGTCCTTGAGCCCCCCCCATTCATATTATAACAGCAGTGTCCTTGAGCCCCCCCCTCCCCAACACTTCATATTATAACAGCAGTGTCCTTGAGCCCCCCCTCCCCAACACTTCATATTATAACAGCAGTGTCCTTGAGCCCCCCCTCCCCAACACTTCATATTATAACAGCAGTGTCCTTGAGCCCCCCCTCCCCAACACTTCATATTATAACAGCAGTGTCCGTGAGCCCCCCCCCCCCCCCATTCATATTACACCAGCAGTGTCCTTGAGCCCCCCCCATTCATATTATAACAGCAGTGTCCTTGAGCCCCCCCATTCATATTATAACAGCAGTATCCTTGAGCCTCCCCCATTCATATTATAACAGCAGTGTCCTTGAGCCCCCCCATTCATATTATAACAGCAGTGTCCTTGAGCCCCCCCATTCATATTATAACAGCAGTGTCCTTGAGCCCCCCCCCCCCCCCCCCCATTCATATTATAACCGCAGTGTCCTTGAGCCCCCCCATTCATATTATAACAGCAGTGTCCTTGAGCCCCCCCATTCATATTATAACAGCAGTGTCCTTGAGCCCCCCCCCATTCATATTATAACAGCAGTGTCCTTGAGCCCCCCCATGCATATTATAACAGCAGTGTCCTTGAGCCCCCCCCCCCTTCCCCCACACGTCATATTATAACAGTAGTGTCCTTGAGCCCCCCCCCCCTCCCCCACAATTCATATTATAACAGTAGTGTCCTTGAGCCCCCCCCTTCCCCCACACGTCATATTATAACAGCAGTGTCCTTGAGCCCCCCCCCCCCCATTCATATTATAACAGCAGTGTCTTTGAGCCCCCCCCCCCCCACACATCATATTATAACAGTAGTGTCCTTGATCCCCCCCCCCATTCATATTACAACCGCAGTGTCTTTGAGCCCCCCCCCTTCCCCCACACGTCATATTATAACAGCAGTGCACTTGAGCCCCCCCCCCATTCATATTATAACAGTAGTGTCCTTGAGCCCCCCCCCATTCATATTATAACAGTAGTGTCCTTGAGCCCCCCCCCCCCCCATTCATATTATAACAGTAGTGTCCTTGAGCCCCCCCCCATTCATATTATAACAGTAGTGTCCTTGAGCCCCCCCCCCCCATTCATATTATAACAGCGGTGTCCTTGAGCCCCCCCCCCCCATTCATATTATAACAGCAGTGTCCGTGAGCCCCCCCCCATCCACATTATAACAGCAGTGTCCTTGAGCCCCCCCATTCATATTATAACAGCAGTGTCCTTGAGCCCCCCCATTCATATTATAACAGCAGTGTCCTTGAGCCCCCCCCCCCCATTCATATTATAACAGCAGTGTCCTTGAGCCCCCCCATGCATATTATAACAGCAGTGTCCTTGAGCCCCCCCCCTCCCCCCCATTCATATTATAACAGCAGTGTCCTTGAGCCCCCCCATGCATATTATAACAGCAGTGTCCTTGAGCCCCCCCTCCCCAACACTTCATATTATAACAGCAGTGTCCTTGAGCCCCCCCATGCATATTATAACAGCTGTGTCCTTGAGCCCCCCCATTCATATTATAACAGCAGTGTCCTTGAGCCCCCCCCCCCCCCTATTCATATTATAACAGCAGTGTCCTTGAGCCCCCCCATGCATATTATAACAGCAGTGTCCTTGAGCCCCCCCTCCCCCACACTTCATATTATAACAGCTGTGTCCTTGAGCCCCCCCATTCATATTATAACAGCAGTGTCCTTGAGCCTCCCCCCCCCCTATTCATATTATAACAGCAGTGACCTTGAGCCCCCCCATGCATATTATAACAGCAGTGTCCTTGAGCCCCCCATTCATATTATAACAGCAGTGTCCTTGAGCCTCCCCCATTCATATTATAACAGCAGTGTCCTTGAGCCCCCCCCCCATTCATATTATAACAGCAGTGTCCTTGAGCCCCCCCCATTCATATTATAACAGCAGTGTCCTTGAGCCCCCCCCATGCATATTATAACAGCAGTGTCCTTGAGCCCCCCTCCCCCACACTTAATATTATAACAGCAGTGTCCTTGAGCCCCCCCATTCATATTATAACAGCAGTGTCCTTGAGCCCCCCCATTCATATTATAACAGCAGTGTCCTTGAGCCCCCCCCATGCATATTATAACAGCAGTGTCCTTGAGCCCCCCCTCCCCCACACTTAATATTATAACAGCAGTGTCCTTGAGCCCCCCATTCATATTATAACAGCAGTGTCCTTGAGCCCCCCCCATTCATATTATAACAGCAGTGTCCTTGAGCCCCCCCCCCATGCATATTATAACAGCAGTGTCCTTGAGCCCCCCCCCATGCATATTATAACAGCAGAGTCCTTGAGCCCCCCCCCATTCATATTATAACAGCAGTGTCCTTGAGCCCCCCCATGCATATTATAACAGCAGCGTCCTTGAGCCCCCCCTCCCCCACACTTAATATTATAACAGCAGTGTCCTTGAGCCCCCCCATTCATATTATAACAGCAGTGTCCTTGAGCCCCCCCATTCATATTATAACAGCAGTGTCCTTGAGCCCCCCCCCATTCATATTATAACAGCAGTGTCCTTGAGCCCCCCCCCCCCCTTCCCCCACACGTCATATTATAACAGCTGTCAGCTGTGTCCTTGAGCCCCCCCATTCATATTATAACAGCAGTGTCCTTGAGCCTCCCCCCCTCCCCCACACTTCATATTATAACAGCAGTGCCCTTAAACCCCCCCATTCATATTATAACAGCAGTGTCCTTGAGGCCCCCCCCCCCCCTTCATATTATAACAGCAGTGTCCTTGAGCCCCCCCCCCCCCCTTCATATTATAACAGCAGTGTCCTTGAGCCCCCCCCCCTACACACACACATTTGGGAGGTGCAGTACAGAGCTCGATTTGGCCTCTGCATGCCTCCGGAGGCTCAGCAATTGCATCACACCCTCCATACGAAACCTCTGACCACATTTTTGGTTCAAGCATAAATTGGCTTTAAGGTGTACACTGAATGATACACTATATATACAAAAGTATGTGGAAACCCCTTCAAATTAGTGGATTTGGCTATTTCAGCCACACCCATTTCCTTGCTAGAGCTGCCCCGGTCAACTGTAAGTGCTGTTATTATGAAGTGGAAACATCTAGGAGCAACAACGGCTCAGCCGCGAAGTGGTAGGCCACACAAGCTCACAGAAACGGAACCACCGAGTGCTGAAGCTCGTAGCGCGTAAAAAAAGTCTGTCCTCGGTTGCAACCCTCACTACCGAGTTCCAAACTACTTCTAGAAGCAACGTCAGCACAATAACTGTTTGTCGGGAGCTTCATGAAATGGGTTTCCACGGCTGAGCAGCCGCACACAAGCCTAAGATCATCATACGCGATGCCAAGCGTCGGTTGGAGTGGTGTAAAGCTCGCCGCCATTGGACTCTGGAGCAGTGGAAATGAGTTCTCTGGAGTGATGAATCACGCTTCACCATCTGGCAGTCCAACGGACGAATCTGGGTTTGGTTTGCCTTGTGGATGAATGGAAGTCCTCGCAGCAATGTTCATGATGAATGGTAATGATCCGTTTTTATTTGTTATAACTTTTGGGGATATTAAATATAATTTAGTTTTATATAACACGTCCGTTTTTGAATATTTGGAAATGAATAAAAATGTATTATTTAAGAGAGAGGCTTATTTAGAAGACACATGGTGTTTTAAGGGTACAGTTGGTACCCATTTAAGCCCAATCTGGACTTTCCACATATTTAATCAAACAATTGTTATTGTCTTGTTGAAATTGTTCATTTTATCTCCTCCACATACAAAAGAAGTCTAAATAAATATGTATAATTGATTTGTATTTATAGGGCTTTTTTGTTGAGATTGTTGTTTTACACCCGTCTCCGTTGTTCCTTGACCAACCATCCTCTCGGTCGATAATTATGCCGTTACAACTTCTAATAGTAACTGTTATCCGCTGGGTAATTATGCCGTTACAACTTCTAATAGTAACTGTTATCCGCTGGGTAATTGGGAGAGAGTGAGGTGATTGGCATCTAAGAGTCAACAGTGCTGCCTGCCAGCAGTAATCTTCTCTGATTGATTTGAGAGGGGCTATCATCGTTAAGTCACATAGTACATAACAAAGCATTGAATATTTTTTAATTCATGCAGTTTAAAAATGTATTTTGTAATTTTTTGCCCCAGATGCATTTGACTGCGGCGTACACCCACATCATATGAAGGTCAGAGAGAGAGAGAGACAGAGAGGGAAAGATAGAGAGAGAGAGACAGAGAGGGAAAGATAGAGAGAGAGAGAGAGAGACAGAGAGGGAAAGATAGAGAGAGAGAGAGAGAGAGTATTGCAGTATTATAAATAGCAGACTACATCATTTCCTTGACGAACACAACGTCCTGAGCAGAAGCCAGATTGGATTTCTAAAAAATTATCGTACAACAGACCACATTTACACCCTCCACACTCTAATTGATAAACAAGTTAACCAAAACAAAGGCAAAATCTACTCGTGTTTTGTAGATTTCAAGAAAGCATTTGATTCAATTTGGCACGAAGGTCTTTTTTATAAACTAATAGAAAGTGGTATTGGAGGGAAAACATATGATTTTATTAAATCAATGTACACTAAAAACAAATGTGCGGTTAAAATTGGCAACAAGCAAACAGACTTCTTCTCTCAGGGGCGGGGAGTGAAACAGGGCTGCCCAATAAGTCCAACATTATTTAACATCTACATTAATGAATTGGCAAAAACATTAGAAGAATCGGCAGCACCTGGTATCACCCTACACAACACTGAAATCAAGTGTCTGCTGTACGCAGATGACCTGGTGCTGCTGTCTCCCACTAAAGAGGGGTTACAGCAGCACCTAGATCGTCTTCACAGGTTCTGTCAGACCTGGGCTCTGACCGTTAACCTAAAAAAAACTAATATAATGATATTCCAAAAAAGGTCGGGAAATAAGGATGACAAATATAAATTCTATTTGGACACAGTTCTATTAGAACACACCAAAAACTACACATATCTAGGACTAAATATGAGCAACACAGGTAGCTTTCACATGGCTGTGAATGAGCTGAGAGACAAAGCAAGAAGAGCATTTTATGCCATTAAAAGGAACATCAAAATTGAAATTCCAATTAGAATCTGGCTCAAAATTTTTCAATCAGTTATAGAACCAATTGCTCTATATGGCAGTGAAGTATGGGGTCCACTCTCTAATAATGAATTTACTAAATGGGACAAACATCCAACTGAAATATTGCATGCAGAGTTTTGCAAGACTGTATTGCAAGTACAAAGAAAAACTCCAAATAACGCATGTAGGGCAGAATTGGGCCAATACCCCCTCCTCATTCGAATAGAAAAAAGAGCCATCAAATTTTACAACCATCTAAAAACAAGTGACCCTAAAACATTCCATCACACAGCTCTACAATGTCAAGAGATGAAACCAGAGAAGAGTCCCCTCAGCCAGCTGGTTCTGAGGCTCAGTTCACCAACCCAAACCAACCCCATAGAGCCTCGGGACAGCCCTCAGAAAATCTGGCCCAACCAAATCATCACAAAACAAAAAGAAAAATATATAACCTATTGGAAAGACACCACAAAAAATCAAAGTAAACTTCAATGCTATTTGGCTCTAAACAGACAGTACATGGTGGCAGACTATCTGACCACTGTGACTGATAGAAAACTGAGGAAAACATTGACTAGGTACAGACTCAGTGAGCACCGTCTGGCTATAGAGACCGGTCGTCACAGACAAACCTGGCTGCCCAGAGAGGACAGGCTGTGCTCACTCTGCTCCAGAGGAGAGGTAGAGACAGAGGTGCATTTCCTACTACACTGTGACAAATACTCAGACCTAAGAGCATATTTCTTTCCCAAAATTATAACTCAATACAAAGAATTTGAAACTATAAAAGATGAAGAAAAAATCAAATATTTATTGGGTGAAAAGCCAAAATGTGCAGTTTTGGCAGCCAAATATGTGTCCTCCTGCCACAACCTGAGGGACAGCCAGTGAAAAATGCAAAGTAATGTTGATAATATTTCCCATTTAGCTTAGTTTTGTTTTGTCTTTCATACCAGGTCATATGTCTTCTCAAGTCATATTGACACTGGTCTACTACCATTGATTTAATGTATTGTTGTTCTGATTAATATTGTTGTTGTAGTTGTTGTTAATGGTAATCCCATGTCCACTACTACTGTTATTATTGCTGTTGTTCCCACCATTTATTTATATATAAATATATATATATTTTGTATATATATACATATATATTTGATTTTGATTTTCGATATGTATACTTTGACAATGTAAGTAATAACGAACTTGCCATGTCAATAAAGTCAATTGAATTGAATTGAATTGAGAGAGAGAGAGAGAGAGAGAGACAGAGAGGGAAAGATAGATAGAGAGAGAGAGAGAGACAGAGAGGGAAAGATAGAGAGAGAGAGAGAGAGACAGAGAGGGAAAGATAGAGAGAGAGACAGAGAGGGAAAGATAGAGAGAGAGAGACAGAGAGAGAGAGAGAGAGAGAGAGAGAGAGAGAGACAGAGAGGGAAAGATAGAGAGAGAGAGAGAGATTTAGGGGAGAGAGAGAGAGAGAGAGAGAGAGAGGGACAGAGAGGGAAAGAGAGGGAAAGAGAGAGAGAGAGAGGGAGAGGGACAGAGAGGGAAAGAGAGAGAGAGAGACAGAGAGACAGAAAGAGAGAGAGAGAGACAGAGAGGGAAAGAGAGAGAGAGACAGAGAGAGAGAGACAGAGAGACAGAGAGAGGGAGAGAGAGACAGAGAGGGAAAGAGAGAGACAGAGAGATAGAGAGGGAGAGGGACAGAGAGAGAGAGAGAGAGAGAGAGAGACAGAGAGAGAGAGAGAGACAGAGAGACAGAAAGAGAGAGAGAGACAGAGAGGGTAGAGGAGAGAGAGACAGAGAGGGTAGAGGAGAGAGAGACAGAGAGGGTAGAGGAGAGAGAGACAGAGAGGGTAGAGGAGAGAGAGAGATTTAGGGGACACAGTGAACCGTTGAATCGTAAAACGTTTCCTGTGAATACATTTAAAATGTATAAATTCATTTTTAATGTTGTAAATGACTATTGTAGCTGGAAACTGCAGATTTTTTATGGAATATCTACATAGGTGTACAGAGGCCCATTATCAGCAACCATCACTCCTGTGTTCCAATGTCACGTTGTGTTAGCTAATCCAAGTTTATCATTTTAAAAGGCTAATTGATCATTAGAAAACACTTTTTCAATTATGTTAGCACAGCTGAAAGCTGTTGTTCTGATTTAAAGAAGCAATAAAACTGGCCTTCTTTAGACTAGTTGAGTATCTGGAGCATCAGCATTTGTGGGTTCGATTACAGGCTCAAATGGCCAGAAACAAATAACTTTCTACTGAAACTCGTCAGTCTATTCTTGTTCTGAGAAATGAAGGCTATTCCATACGAGAAATTGCCAAGAAACTGAAGATCTCGTACAACGCTGTGTACAGAACAGCGCGAACTGGCTCTAACCAGGACAATAGGAGACACCATATTACATTGGTTAAGGGATATCAGTGGAGACCACCTCTTCCAGGGCAATAGGAGACACCATATTACATTGTTTAAGGGATATATCAGTGGAGACCACCTCTTCCTGGGTAATAGGAGACACCATATTTCTCTATATACTCAGCCAGGGGGCAGAAGAATCATGTCTGAACCAGTGTAGGAGGGAGAGAGAAATACTAGTGCCTGAAAATACAATTTAAAGTTTGGTACGGATATGAAAAAGGCCTCCGTCTTCACAATCAACAGTAGCCTATGCTTCTCTCTCTCTCTCTTTCTAATTTTCTCTCTCTCTCTTTCTCATTTTCTCTCTGTCTGTCTCTCTCTCTCATTTTCTCTCTCTCTGTCTCTCTCTCTCTCTCTCTGTCTCTCTCTCTCTCTCAGTAGTCTAGGTCTCTCTGTCTCTCTCTCTCTCTCTCTGTCTCTCTCTCTCTCTCTCTCTCTCAGTAGTCTAGGTCTCGCTGTCTCTCTCTCTCTCTGTCTCTCTCAATTCAATTCAATTCAAGGGGCTTTATTGGCATGGGAAACGTGTTAACATTGCCAAAGCAAGTGAGGTAGATAATATACAAAAGTGAAATAAACAATAAAAAATTAACAGTAAACATTACACATACAGAAGTTTCAAAACAATAAAGACATTACAAATGTCATATTATATATATATATATATATATATACAGTGTTGTAACAATTTACAAATGGTTAAAGTACACAAGGGAAAATAAATAAGCATAAATATGGGTTGTATTTACAATGGTGTTTGTTCTTCACTGGTTGACCTTTTCTAATGGCAAAAGGTCACAAATCTTGCTGCTGTGATGGAACACTGTGGTATTTCACCCAGTAGATATGGGAGGTTATCAAAATTGGGTTTGTTTTTAAATTCTTTGTGGATCTGTGTAATCTGAGGGAAATACGTGTCTCTAATATGGTCATACATTTGGCAGGAGGTTAGGAAGTGCAGCTCAGTTTCCACCTCATTTTGTGGGCAGTGTGCACATAGCCTGTCTTCTCTTGAGAGCCATGTCTGCCTACGGCGGCCTTTCTCAATAGCAAGGCTATGCTCACTGCTTTCCTTAAGTTTGGGTCAGTCACAGTGGTCAGGTATTCTGCCACGGTGTACTCTCTGTTTAGAGCCAAATAGCATTCTAGTTTGCTCAGTTTTTTTGTTAATTCTTTCCAATGTGTCAAGTAATTATGTTTTTGTTTTCTCATGATTTGGTTGGGTCTAATTGTGCTGTTGTCCTGGGGCTCTGTGGGGTGTGTTTGTGTTTGTGAACAGAGCCCCAGAACCAGCTTGCTTAGGGGACTCTTCTCCAGGTTCATCTCTCTGTATGTTGCTGTGAATTAGCTGCTAAAGAAAAAGAAGAAAAATAGTCTCTCTTTCCTTGCTGTGTGTGTGTGGTTGTGTGTGCGACACATTTGTGTGTGTGCGTGTGTGTACGTGTGTGTGTGTGTGTGTGTGTGTGTGTGTGTGTGTGTGTGTGTGTGTGTGTGTGTGTGTGTGTGTGTGTGTGTGTGTGTGTGTGTGTGTGTGTGTGGTTGTGGTTGTGTGTGCGACACATTTGTGTGTGTGTGTGTGGCTCGTGTGGGTTTGTGGGAGTGGCTGAGGTCTGTGAGAGATTAGAGAGGCTTCCCCTACCTGTCTATCTCTGAGTGCGTTAGTTGAACTCAGTGTGTGAGTCTGGTGTTTAACAGTATGCCGGACCTGTATTCATTATGGATCCTCATTCTACTCTTCCTCTAGTCCAGCGACATTAAGACAGTTATATAAAACATGTTTTAAACAGCACATTACATTCCACAACAGATTTCACAACATATTCAGTGTGTTTCCTCAGACCACTACTCTACTACCACATATCTACAACACACAATCTATGTGTACGTGTGTGTGTGTGTGTGTGTGTGTGTGTGTGTGTGTGTGTGTGTGTGTGTGTGTGTGTGTGTGTGTGTGTGTGTGTGTGTGTGTGTGTCTCTGTGTCTCTGTGTATCTATGTTATCGTGTGTGTGTTATCGTGTGTGTGTGTGTTATCGTGTGTGTGTTATCTTGGGTGTGTGTGTGTGTTATCTTGGGTGTGTGTGTGTGTGTCTCTTTTCAGTCCCCGTTGTTCCATAAGGTATATTTCTATCTGTTTTTTAAATCTGATTCTACTGCTGCATCAGTTACCTGATGTGGAATAGAGTTCCTTGTAGTCATGGTTCTATGTAGTACTGTGTGCCTCCCATAGTCTGTTCTGGACTTGGGGACTGTGAAGAGACCTCTGGTGGCATGTCTTGTAGGGTATGGATGGGTGTCTGAGCTGTGTGCTAGTAGTTTAAACAGACCTCTGGTGGCATGTCTTGTAGGGTAAGGATGGGTGTCTGAGCTGTGTGTCAGTAGTTTAAACAGACCTCTGGTGACATGTCTTGTAGGGTAAGGATGGGTGTCTGAGCTGTGTGTCAGTAGTTTAAACAGACCTCTGGTGACATGTCTTGTAGGGTAAGGATGGGTGTCTGAGCTGTGTGTCAGTAGTTTAAACAGACCTCTGGTGACATGTCTTGTAGGGTAAGGATGGGTGTCTGAGCTGTGTGACAGTAGTTTAAACAGACCTCTGGTGACATGTCTTGTAGGGTAAGGATGGGTGTCTGAGCTGTGTGTCAGTAGTTTAAACAGACCTCTGGTGACATGTCTTGTAGGGTAAGGATGGGTGTCTGAGCTGTGTGACAGTACTTTAAACAGACCTCTGGTGACATGTCTTGTAGGGTAAGGATGGGTGTCTGAGCTGTGTGCTAGTAGTTTAAACAGACCTCTGGTGGCATGTCTTGTAGGGTAAGGATGGGTGTCTGAGCTGTGTGACAGTACTTTAAACAGACCTCTGGTGACATGTCTTGTAGGGTAAGGATGGGTGTTTGAGCTGTGTGTCAGTAGTTTAAACAGACCTCTGGTGACATGTCTTGTAGGGTAAGGATGGGTGTCTGAGCTGTGTGACAGTAGTTTAAACAGACCTCTGGTGACATGTCTTGTAGGGTAAGGATGGGTGTCTGAGCTGTGTGACAGTAGTTTAAACAGACCTCTGGTGACATGTCTTGTAGGGTAAGGATGGGTGTCTGAGCTGTGTGACAGTAGTTTAAACAGACCTCTGGTGACATGTCTTGTAGGGTAAGGATGGGTGTCTGAGCTGTGTGACAGTACTTTAAACAGACCTCTGGTGACATGTCTTGTAGGGTAAGGATGGGTGTCTGAGCTGTGTGACAGTAGTTTAAACAGACCTCTGGTGACATGTCTTGTAGGGTAAGGATGGGTGTCTGAGCTGTGTGTCAGTAGTTTCTTGTCTAGGCAGCTCGATGCGTTCAGAACGTCTTACCAAAATGAGTGTGATAAAGTCAATCTGTCCTCCACTTTGAGCCGTGATTTAAATGCGTATTATTAATGTTAGCTCCCTGTGTACATTTAAGGGCCAGCTGTTCTTTGGACTTCTTGGTTTCTATATCACTGTATAATACAAATAACAACGAGGAGGGTTCCCCCATTCTCTTTCTTCTCTCTAGCTTGCGCGCTCTCTCTTTCTGTCTCTCTCTCTCTTTCTGTCTCTCTCTCTCTCTCTTTCTGTCTCTCTCTTTCTCTCTCTCTTGCGCTCTCTCTCTCTCTCTCGCTCTCGCTCTCGCTCTCGCTCTCTCGCTCTCGCTCTCGCTCTCGCTCTCTCTCTCATATTCTCATTCTCATTACTCCAGCATAAATCATTTGTATGTGTGTGGGTGCTCAACGGAGGTTTTTCTTGCTGTGGCAATTATTTTAAAACTCCTGATATTTCTGCAAATATGTGAGCAATGTCAGCTTTGTAGGAAGACACAGCCTCCCTTCACATTGCAGCTTAGAGAACACTGAGGCTAACAGAGGGCTTTATAAATACATTTGATTGATTGATTACAAAAGAATATGAGCAGCAAGAGAGATTTAGTGAGGAGAGAAATGGGAACATCTCTTTTCATTTAATGATGAAACACTGACAGTTTGTTTAAGACAAAGGAACTACCACATTTATTGGTTCTGCAACCTGGCAGAACATCTAGTAGATATGGAAAAAATAATGTCATGATGGAAGAGGAGGCAGGATAATGGATAGAAGAGAGACAGATGGACAGAAGAGAAGAGGTTAGCTGAAGTGCAGTTTAGTAGAGGGGGAAAAAAGGAGAAGAATGAAAATGAGAAGCAGCGAAGAGCCAAAATGAAGTCGTGGTTTCTCCTGGGTGAAATAGATGAGAGGAGCAATATGGTGCGACTGTAATCCACAGGGCTCCGGAGCGGGGCAGAATTGACAGGCACTTTGAGCTTGTTACAGCACTCTGCGGCACAGCACTTGGCTTGTCTCTGCCTGCCAGGGTTTAGAACCAGGGAGTTAAAGTATTGTATCCTCTCTCTCTCTCTCTCTTTCTCTCTCTCTCTGTCTCTCTATCTCTTTCTCTCTCTCTCTCTCTCTCTCTCTCTCTCTCTCTATCTCTCTATCTCTTTCTCTCTCTCTCTCTCTCTCTCTCTCTCTCTCTCTCTCTCTCTCTCTGTCTCTTTATCTCTTTCTTTCTCTCTCTCTCTCTCTCTCTCTCTCTCTCTCTCTCTCTCTCTCTCTCTCTCTCTCTCTCTCTCTCTCTCTCTCTCTCTCTCTCTGTCTCTGTTTTTTTTCTCTCTCTCTCTCTCTCTCTCTCTCTCTCTCTCTCTCTCTCTCTGTCCCTCTCTCTTCAATTATATAATAATAGATACAGTGCCTTCGGAATGTATTCCCGACCCTTTGACTTTTTCCAAATTTTGCAGAGAATGTTAGAAACTCCCCAAATAAAGGTGTGCCAAGCTTGTAGCATCAAACCCAAGAAGACTCCAGGCTGTGTTCTCTGCCAAAGGTGCTTCAAAAAATTACTGAGTAAAGGGTCTGAATAATTAAGTAAAAAATATATATTTTATGAATGCGCAAAAATATATTGAAAAAAGTAGATAAGGGCAAAAAATATGTTAATCAATTTTTGAACAAGGTTGTACCGTAACAAAAAGTGGAAAAAGTCAAGGGGTCGGAATACTTTATAAATGCACTGAATACCAACAGCGTGCAAAGCTGTCATAAAGACAAAGGGTGGCTACATTGACAAATCTCAAATATAATATATATTTTGATTTGTTTAACACTTTTTAGGTTACTACATGATTCCATTACACATTTACTGCACTTTCAGGAGCATTTAAAACATAATCCAATAATTTATATATATAAACTAAGCAAAAAAAGAAACGTCCCTTTTTCAGGACCCTGTCTTTCAAAGATAATTCATAAAAATCAAAATAACTTCACAGATCTTCATTGTAAAGGGTTTAAACACTGTTTCCCGTGCTTGTTCAATGGACCATAAACAATTAATGAACATGCACCTGTGGAACGGTCGTTAAGACACTAACAGCTTAGTAGGCAATTAAGGTCACAGTTATGAAAACTTAGGACACCAAAGAGGACTTTCTACTGACTCTGAAAAACACCAATAGAAAGATGCCCAGGGTCCCTGCTCATCTGCGTGAATGTGCCTTAGGCATGCTGTAAGGAGACATGAGGACTGCAGATGTGGCCAGGGCAATAAATTGCAATTTCCGTACTGTGAGACGCCTAAGACAGCGCTACAGGGAGACAGGACGGACAGCTGATCGTCCTCGCAGTGGCAGACCACGTGTAACACCTGCACAGTATCGGTACATCCGAACATCACACCTGCGGGACAGGTACAGGATGGCAACAACAACTGCCTGAGTTACACCAGGAACGCACAATCCCTCCATCAGTGCTCAGACTGTCCGCAATAGGCTGAGCGAGGCTGGACTGAGGGCTTGTAGGCCTGTTGTAAGGCAGGTCCTCACCAGACATCACCGGCAACAACGTCGCCTATGGGCACAAACCCACGGCTGCTGGACCAGACAGGACTGGCAAAAAGTGCTCTTCACTGATGAGTCATGGTTTTGTCTCACCAGGGGTGATGGTCGGATTCGCGTTTATCGTCGAAGGAATGAGCGTTACACCGAGGCCTGTACTCTGGAGCGGCATCGATTTGGAGGTGGAGGGTCCGTCATGGTCTGGGGCGGTGTGTCACAGCATCATCGGACTGAGCTTGTTGTCACTGCAGGCAATCTCAACACTGTGCGTTACAGGGAAGACATCCTCCTCCCTCATGTGGTACCCTTCCTGCAGGCTCATCCTGACATGACCCTCCAGCATGACAATGCCACCAGCCGTACTGGTCATTCTGTGCGTGATTTCCTGCAATACAGGACTGTCAGTATTCTTTTGACCATAAGTTTACAATCCAGGGTTACTCCAAGCAGTTCAGTCTCCTCAACTTGCACACTTTCCACATTATTCATTACAATATTTAGTTTAGGTTTTAGTGAATGATTAGTACCAAATACAATGCTTTTTGTTTTTTGAAAATATTCAGGACTAACTTATTTCTTGCCACCCTTTCACAAACTATCTGCAGCTCTTTGAGTGTTGCGGTGATTTCACTCACTGTCTAGCTGACTTGTATACTGTTGAGTCATCAGCATGCATAGACACACAAGCTCAGAGCCAATGTCATTAGTAAAGATTAAGAAAAGTGTAAGGGGCCTAAACAGCTGCCCTGGGGAATTCCTGACTCTACCTGGATTATGTTGGAGAGGCTTCCATTAGAGAACACCCTCTGTGTTCTGTTAGACAGGTAACTCTGGTGGTGTAAATATATAACACAGACGTTTTTCCACCAGCCATAGACTATGATCGATAATGTTAAAAATCCACACTGAAGTCTAACAAAACAACCCCTCACAGTCTTTTTTTAATCATCTATTTCTCTCAGCTAATCATCAGACATTTGTGTAAGTGCTGTGCTCGTTGAATGTCTTTCCCTTATAAGCTGAAAGTCTGTTGTTAATTTGTTTACTGTAAAATAGCAATGTATTAATAAACACACAAATAAAATGCTTTCAATTGGCTAAGGGTTGGTAACAGGCTCATTAGTCAGCTATTTTGAGCCAGTAACGGGTTCTTTACTGTTCTCGGGTCTCTACAAGAGTCTGGGTTTATGAAGTGGAGTAGCTATTTATCAGCTTGTACACAGCATGTAATGTAGAGACTCTCTCTCTCACACACACACACACGCACACACACACACACACACACACACACACACACACACACACGCACACACACACACACACACACACACACACACACACACACACACACACACACACACACACACACACACACACACACACACACACACACACACACACACAGACAGCGTTATAAAGTCCAAAGGAAGTTTCAGAGGAGAGACTAGAACACATCAAACCGGGAAGCACATCAAGATTCAGAGGAGGGAAGCAGGGAGATGGAGGCAGGGAGAGAGAGAGAGAGGGAGGGATGGAGGGAGAGAGGGATGGATGGAGGGAGAGAGGGAGGGATAGAGAGGGAGAGGGAGGGATGGAGGGAGAGAGGGAGGAAGGGAGGGAGAGAGGGAGAGAGGGAGGGATAGAGAGGGAGAGGGAGGGATAGAGAGGGAGAGGGAGGGATGGAGGGAGAGAGGGAGGGAGGGAGAGAGGGAGGGAGGGATGGAGGGAGAGGGAGGGAGAGAGAGAGGGAGGGATGGAGGGAGAGAGGGAGGGATGGAGGGAGAGAGGGAGGGATGGAGGAAGAGAGGGATGGATGGAGGGAGGGATGGAGGGAGAGAGAGGGTGACCCCTCTTTCTAGACCAGGGCCTATTTTACTGTAGTGATCAGCAGGTTTGCCCTCCCTCATCTTACACACTCACACCCTTCTCTCCCCTCTTTCTCTCTCTCCCCTCTTTCCCTCTCTCCACCCTTTCTTTCTCTCTCTTCTCTCTTTCCCCTTCTCCACCCTCTTTCTTTCGCTCGCCCCTTCTCTCCCTCTCCTCTCTTTCCCCCTACTCCATCCCCCTCTCTATTTCTTTCTCACTCCATCCCTCTCTCCCTTTCTCTACTTCACTCTCTCTACCCTCTTTCTTTCTCTCCCTCCCCTCTCTCTGTCTCTATCGCTCTCTGTGTCTCTCTCTCTCTCTCTGTCTCCACCCTCTGTCTTTATCTCTCCCCCGCTCTCTCTCTCTCTCCATCTCTCTTTCTCTTTCTCTTGCTCTCTCTCCCTCTCTCTCGCCCTCTCTCTCCCCTCCCACCGCATCTTTCTCTCTCTGCCCTTCTCTCTTTCTATCTCTCCATTCTCTCTCTCCCTTTTTCTCTCCCCCTCTCCATCCTCTCTCTCCCTTTTTCTCTCCCCCTCTCCATCCTCTCTCCCTTTTTCTCTCCCCCTCTCCATCCTCTCCCTTTTTCTCTCCCCCTCTCCATCCTCTCTCTCCCCCTCTCCATCCTCTCCCTTTTTCTCTCCCCCTCTCCATCCTCTCCCTTTTTCTCTCCCCCTCTCCATCCTCTTCCTTTTTCTCTCCATCCTCTCTCTCCCTTTTTCTCTCCCCCTCTCCATCCTCTCTCTCCCCCTCTCCATCCTCTTCCTTTTTCTCTCCCCTCTCCATCCTCTCTCTCCCCCTCCCCATCCTCTTCCTTTTTCTCTCCCCCTCTCCATCCTCTCTCTTTCTCCCTCCTCCCTCTTCATACCTCTCTTTCTCGCTCCCCCCACTCCATCCCCCCTCTGTATTTCTCTCTCTCTCACTCTCATTCTTCTCACTCTCATCCTTCTCTCTCCCCCTCACTTTCTTTCTCTCTCTCTGTCGGTATGACATTGATTTCAAGGTGGCTGTTCTATTGACTGGTTGACTATGTCAGTGGCTCTATGCTGTGCTAAGGGACATTTCTGAGCTGGCACCAAACACACACACACACACACACACACACACACACACACACACACACACACACACACACACACACACACACACACACACTGCTCATATTGTGCACTGCTGCAATGTACACATTGTCAAATGCAGTACTGTAAACTTCTACTGCCGTGTAAGTCAGTAGTATAATATTGCACTGAAATAGACATTAATAATAATATAATCTCCTCTTGGAGAAACAGGAGCTCATTTGTAACCTCATTAATCCATAGCCTTGGACTGCCGTTGGCAGTGTGTTTTTATAAACAAAAACAAATGTTATTTATATAGTGTCAGTAGTGATATTGGACGTATTCAGTGAAACTACGATATTTATTAATCATTTAGAGACACACACACACACACACACACACACACACACACACACACACACACACACACACACACACACACACACACACACACACACACACACACAGACACACAGAGACAGACACACACAGACAAACACACAGCCACAGAGACAGACACAAACACAGACAAATACACTCACACCACACACACACACACACACAGACACACACACGCACACACGCACACACACACACACACGCACACACACACACACACACACACAAACACACACACACACACACACACACACACACACACACACACACACACACACACACACACACACACACACACACACACAGACAAACAGACACACACACACACACACACAGACAAACAGACACACACACACACACACACAGACAAACACACACACACACACACACACACAGACAAACACACACACACACACACACACACACACACACACACACACACACACACACACACACACACACACACACACACACACACACACACACACACACACACACACACACACACAGACTCACACACAGACACACACACTCACACACACAGACAAACACACACCCACAGACACAAACACACACACACACACACACACACACACACACACACACACACACACACACACACACACACACACACACACACAGACAAACACACACACACACACACACACACACACACACACACACACACACACACACACACACACACACACACACACACACACACACACTCACACTCACAGACAGACAGACAGACAGACACTCACACACTCACACACAGACAAACACACACACGCACACTCACACACACACACACAGACAAACACACACACACACTCACGCACACACACACAGACAAACACACACACACACTCACACACACACACACACACACACACACACACACACACACAGACAGACACACTCACACCCACAGACACACTCAAACACACACACACTCACACACTGCACTGAGTGCTAATTGTTACCATGGTTATTCAAATATTTGACCTGACTTTAGTGTTATATTAATTATTCGTCATTATTAAACAATATATATTTTAACAATGAAAAGGCTTTGTCTAAAATTAAATACAATTATCTTAGTGACATTTCTGTGTAGCCTACAAGGATAGACCATTATATTATACATGTTTTATGACACCGTTCACTGTGTAGCTTGTTTAATAACGCCAGTCAGTTTGCCTAGCTAGCGCCGGTCAGTTTGCCTAGCTAGCGCCGGTCAGTTTGCCTAGCTAGCGCCGGTCAGTTTGCCTAGCTAGCGCCGGTCAGTTTGCCTAGCTAGCGCCGGTCAGTTTGCCTAGCTAGCGCCGGTCAGTTTGTCCAGCTAGCGCCGGTCAGTTTGCCTAGCTAGCGCCGGTCAGTTTGCCTAGCTAGCGCCGGTCAGTTTGCCTAGCTAGCGCCGGTCAGTTTGCCCAGCTAGCGCCGGTCAGTTTGTCCAGCTAGCGCCGGTCAGTTTGCCTAGCTAGCGCCGGTCAGTTTGCCTAGCTAGCGCCGGTCAGTTTGTCTAGCTAGCGCCGGTCAGTTTGCCTAGCTAGCGCCGGTCAGTTTGTCTAGCTAGCGCCGGTCAGTTTGCCTAGCTAGCGCCGGTCAGTTTGCCCAGCTAGCGCCGGTCAGTTTGTCCAGCTAGCGCCGGTCAGTTTGTCCAGCTAGCGCCGGTCAGTTTGTCTAGCTAGCGCCAGTCAGTTGCTCCTCACCGGCCCCTTCCCCTCACCGGCCCCTTCCCCTCACCGGCCCCTTCCCCTCACCGGCCCCTTCCCCTCACCGGGCCCTTCCCCTCACGGCCCTTCCACCGGCCTTCCCCTCACGGCCCCTTCCCCTCACCGGCCCCTGCTCCTCACCGGCCCCTGCTCCTCACCGGGCCCTGCTCCTCACCGGGCCCTTCCCCTCACCGGCCCCTCCCCCCTCCCGGCCCCTCCCCTCACCGCGCCCCTTCCCCTCACCGGCCCTGCTCCTCACCGGTCCCTCCCCTTACCGGTCCCTTCCCTCACCGGCCCTTCCCTCACCGGCCCCTTCCCTCACCGGCCCTGCTCCTCACGGGCCCTTCCCCTCACCGGCCCCTTCCCCTCACGGGCCCTTCCCCTCCCCGGCCCCTTCCCCTCACCGGCCCCTTCCCCTCACCGGCCCCTTCCCCTCACCGGCCCCTGCTCCTCACCGGGCCCTTCCCCTTCTGCTGAAACAAGCAGAGCGCAGTATCCATTGAAGTTTAAAAAATAAATAAAGTTTTTTTATTTAGATATCCGTAATAATATCATAATATTATTTGAATAGTCAAATAATTTTTACGACACACACATTCCTCTGGGTATCATGGTGTGTTTGTGTCAGGACTCAGATGAGAATATAGCTTTTCATCATGACAAGCTGTCGTCTGTCTGCTAGGGCAAATCGCTCTCATTAGCAAAACACGTATACATATGCATGCTCTACCACACACACACGTCACAATGACACTGCACGTTGTCACACACTCAGGGAGGCAGGGTATTTTAGTCTGTTTTTATGTGGTATCCAGACTAGCCCCTGTAGAGGTGTGTGTGTGTGTGTGTGTGTGTGTGTGTGTGTGTGTGTGTGTGTGTGTGTGTGTGTGTGTGTGTGTGTGTGTGTGTGTGTGTGTGTGTGTGTGTGTGTGTGTTGCATTGCAGCTGGATGGCTGGCTGTATCTGGGTTCTCTGTTCCCTCCCTGTGTTCTCCCGAAGAGATCTAGACTTATAGCCCATAGTAAAAAAGGAACTCAAGCGTAATTGTGTCAGATGCTTGGTTTTCGTTCTGGTGGGAGACGTGTCAGAGAAATGTACTAATGAGATGGATATTAAACAGAGACCATCAGACAGTTTCAGGCTAGTCCTATGAGCCAAATATCCCCTCCCACTCCCCCCAAATTCGAACGACGAACAGTGACGAAAAATCAGCGTACCGGAACAAAGTTCCTCGTTAGTTGTCTTAGCTCACAGTCTGTGGACAGACGCTACTGCTATTTTAAAAAACTTGTTCAAACCTGTCTGAAGGCTGATTATAAAGTGGCTGAAAACAGCTGTATATGCGTGTAGCCTTATTATGGGATATCTCCAATGCATAAAACAGGATCGGGTGAGTAACAAAATACATTAATACATTAAAATATGCACATATTCAATATCAGAAAGAGAGAAACTGGTCAGTTATTACACCGTTGTCATGATTCGCTACTCATTTCTGTAGCTTCTCGTCCCCTAGTGTTGAGACTCGTTTCTGTAGCTTCTCGCCCCTTAGTGTTGAGACTCATTTCTGTAGCTTCTCGTCCCCTAGTGTTGAGACTCGTTTCTGTAGCTTCTCGCCCCTTAGTGTTGAGACTCATTTCTGTAGCTTCTCGCCCCCTTAGTGTTGAGACTCATTTCTGTAGCTTCTCGTCCCTTAGTGTTGAGACTCATTTCTGTAGCTTCTCGCCCCTTAGTGTTGAGACTCTTTCTGTAGCTTCTCGTCCCCTTAGTGTTGAGACTCATTTCTGTAGCTTCTCGTCCTTAGTGTGAGTAGTTCTGTAGTCTCGCCCCTTAGTGTTGTGACTCGTTTCTGTAGCTTCTCGCCCCCTAGTGTTGAGACTCGTTTCTGTAGCTTCTCGCCCCTTAGTGTTGAGACTCGTTTCTGTAGCTTCTCGCCCCTTAGTGTTGAGACTCATTTCTGTAGCTTCTCGTCCCTTAGTGTTGAGACTCATTTCTGTAGTTCTCGCCCTTAGTGTTGAGACTCTTTCTGTAGCTTCTCGTCCCCTTAGTGTTGACTCATTTCTGTAGCTTCTCGTCCCTTAGTGTTGAGACTCGTTTCTGTAGCTTCTCGCCCCTAGTGTGTGAGACTCATTTCTGTAGCTTCTCGCCCCTAGTGTTGAGACTCATTTCTGTAGCTTCTCGCCCCCTAGTGTTTAGACTAATTTCTGTAGCTTCTCGCCCCCTAGTGTTGAGACTCATTTCTGTAGCTTCTCGTCCCCTTAGTGTTGAGACTCATTTCTGTAGCTTCTCGCCCCCTAGTGTTGAGACTCATTTCTGTAGCTTCTCGTCCCCTAGTGTTGAGACTCGTTTCTGTAGCTTCTCGCCCCTTGTGTTGACTCATTTCTGTAGCTTCTCGCCCCTTAGTGTTGAGACTCATTTCTGTAGCTTCTCGTCCCTTAGTGTTGAGACTCATTTCTGTAGCTTCTCGTCCCTTAGTGTTGAGACTCGTTTCTGTAGCTTCTCGCCCCCTAGTGTTGAGACTCATTTCTGTAGCTTCTCGCCCCCTAGTGTTGAGACTCATTTCTGTAGCTTCTCGTCCCCTAGTGTTGAGACTCATTTCTGTAGCTTCTCGCCCCTTAGTGTTGAGACTCATTTCTGTAGCTTCTCGCCCCCTTAGTGTTGAGACTCATTTCTGTAGCTTCTCGCCCCCTTAGTGTTGAGACTCATTTCTGTAGCTTCTCGTCCCTTAGTGTTGAGACTCATTTCTGTAGCTTCTCGCCCCTTAGTGTTGAGACTCTTTCTGTAGCTTCTCGTCCCCTTAGTGTTGAGACTCATTTCTGTAGCTTCTCGTCCCCTAGTGTTGAGACTCATTTCTGTAGCTTCTCGTCCCCTTAGTGTTGAGACTCGTTTCTGTAGCTTCTCGCCCCTTAGTGTTGAGACTCATTTCTGTAGCTTCTCGCCCCCTAGTGTTGAGACTCATTTCTGTAGCTTCTCGCCCCCTAGTGTTTAGACTCATTTCTGTAGCTTCTCGCCCCCTAGTGTTGAGACTCATTTCTGTAGCTTCTCGTCCCCTTAGTGTTGAGACTCATTTCTGTAGCTTCTCGCCCCTATGTGAGATCATTTCTGTAGTTCTGCCCTAGTGTTGAGACTCATTTCTGTAGCTTCTCGCCCCTAGTGTTGAGACTCATTTCTGTAGCTTCTCGCCCCTTAGTGTTGAGACTCATTTCTGTAGCTTCTCGCCCTTAGTGTTGAGACTCATTTATGTAGCTTCTTGTCCCTAGTGTTGAGACTAATTTCTGTAGCTTCTCGCCCCTTAGTGTTGAGACTCATTTCTGTAGCTTCTCGTCCCTTAGTGTTGAGACTCATTTCTGTAGCTTCTCGCCCCTTAGTGTTGAGACTCGTTTCTGTAGCTTCTCGCCCCTTAGTGTTGAGACTCGTTTCTGTAGCTTCTCGCCCCCTAGTGTTGAGACTCATTTCTGTAGCTTCTCGTCCCCTAGTGTTGAGACTCATTTCTGTAGCTTCTCGTCCCCTAGTGTTGAGACTCATTTCTGTAGCTTCTCGTCCCCCAGTGTTGAGACTAATTTCTGTAGCTTCTCGCCCCTTAGTGTTGAGACTCATTTCTGTAGCTTCTCGTCCCCTAGTGTTGAGACTCATTTGTGTTGAGACTCATTTCTGTAGCTTCTCGTCCTTAGTGTTGAGACTCGTTTCTGTAGCTTCTGCCCTTAGTGTTGTGACTCGTTTCTGTAGCTTCTCGCCCCTTAGTGTTGAGACTCGTTTCTGTAGCTTCTCGTCCCTTAGTGTTGAGACTCATTTCTGTAGCTTCTCGTCCCTTAGTGTTGAGACTCATTTCTGTAGCTTCTCGCCCCTTAGTGTTGAGACTCATTTCTGTAGCTTCTCGCCCCCTAGTGTTGAGACTCATTTCTGTAGCTTCTCGCCCCTAGTGTTGAGACTCATTTCTGTAGCTTCTCGCCCCTAGTGTTGAGACTCATTTCTGTAGCTTCTCGTCCCCTTAGTGTGAGACTCATTTCTGTAGCTTCCCCGCCCTAGTGTTGAGACTCATTCTGTGCTTCTCGCCCTAGTGTTGAGACTCATTTCTTTAGCTTCTCGCCCCTAGTGTTGAGACTCATTTCTGTAGCTTCTCGCCCCTAGTGTTGAGACTCATTTCTGTAGCTCTTGCCCCTAGTGTTGAGACTCATTTCTGTAGCTTCTCGCCCTTAGTGTTGAGACTCATTTCTGTAGCTTCTCGCCCTTAGTGTTGAGACTCATTTTGTAGCTTCTCGTCCCTAGTGTTGAGACTATTTCGTAGCTTCTCGCCCCTTAGTGTTGAGACTCATTTCTGTAGCTTCTCGTCCCTTAGTGTTGAGACTCATTTCTGTAGCTTCTCGCCCCTTAGTGTTGAGACTCATTTCTGTAGCTTCTCGCCCCTTAGTGTTGAGACTCATTTCTGTAGCTTCTCGCCCCTTAGTGTTGAGACTCATTTCTGTAGCTTCTCGTCCCCTTAGTGTTGAGACTCGTTTCTATAGCTTCTCGCCCCTAGTGTTGAGACTCATTTCTGTAGCTTCTCGCCCCTAGTGTTGAGACTCATTTCTGTAGCTTCTCGCCCCTAGTGTTGAGACTCATTTCTGTAGCTTCTCGCCCCCTAGTGTTGAGACTCGTTTCTGTAGCTTCTCGCCCCCTAGTGTTGAGACTCATTTCTGTAGCTTCTCGTCCCCTTAGTGTTGAGACTCATTTCTGTAGCTTCTCGCCCCCTAGTGTTGAGACTCATTTCTGTAGCTTCTCGCCCCTTAGTGTTGAGACTCATTTCTGTAGCTTCTCGCCCCTTAGTGTTGAGACCAATTTCTGTAGCTTCTCGCCCCTTAGTGTTGAGACTCATTTCTGTAGCTTCTCGCCCCTTAGTGTTGAGACTCATTTCTGTAGCTTCTCGCCCCTTAGTGTTGAGACTCATTTCTGTAGCTTCTCGTCCCCTTAGTGTTGAGACTCATTTCTGTAGCTTCTCGCCCCTTAGTGTTGAGACTCATTTCTGTAGCTTCTCGCCCTTAGTGTTGAGACTCATTTCTGTAGCTTCTCGCCCTTAGTGTTGAGACTATTTCTGTAGCTTCTCGCCCTAGTGTGTTGACTCATTCTGTAGCTTCTCGCCCCTAGTGTTGAGACTCATTTCTGTAGCTTCTCGCCCCTTAGTGTTGAGACTCATTCTGTAGCTTCTCGCCCTAGTGTTGAACTCATTTCTGTAGCTTCTCGCCCCTTAGTGTTGAGACTCCTTTCTGTAGCTTCCGTCCCTAGTGTGAGACTCATTTCTGTAGCTTCTCGCCCCTTAGTGTTGAGACCAATTTCTGTAGCTTCTCGCCCCTTAGTGTTGAGACTCATTTCTGTAGCTTCTCGCCCCTTAGTGTTGAGACTCATTTCTGTAGCTTCTCGCCCCTTAGTGTTGAGACTCATTCTGTGATTCTCGCCCCTAGTGTTGAGACTCATTTCTGTAGCTTCTCGTCCCTTAGTGTTGGAGTCATTTCTGTGCTTCTCGCCCCTTAGTGTTGAGACTCATTTCTGTAGCTTCCGCCCCTATGTGTTGAGACTCATTTCTGTAGCTTCTGTCCCCTAGTGTTGAGACTCTTTTGTAGCTTCTGTCCCCTAGTGTTGAGACTCTTTCTGTAGCTTCTCGTCCCCTTAGTGTTGAGACTCGTTTCTGTAGCTTCTCGTCCCTGTTGTTGAGACTCGTTCTGTAGCTTCTGCCCTTAGTGTTGAGACTCGTTTCTGTATTCTGCCCCTAGTGTTGAGACCCGTTTCTGTAGCTTCTCTCCCTAGTGTTGAGACATTTCTGTAGCTTCTCGCCCATAGTGTTGAGACTCATTTCTGTAGCTTCTCGCCCTAGTGTGAGAATCATTTCTGTAGCTTCTCGTCCCCCAGTGTTGAGACTATTTCTGTAGCTTCTCGCCCCTTAGTGTTGAGACTCATTCTGTCTTAGCTTCTCGTCCCCATGTGTTGAGAACTCATTTCTGTAGCTTCTCGCCCCTAGTGTTGAGACTTTTCTGTAGCTTCTCGTCCCTATGTGTTGAGACTCGTTTCTGTAGCTTCTCGTCCTTAGTTGAGACTCTTTGTAGTTCTCGCCCCTTAGTGTTGTGACACGTTTCTGTAGTTCTCGTCCCTTAGTGTTGAGACTCGTTTCTGTAGCTTCTCGTCCCTTAGTGTGTTGACTCATTTCTGTAGCTTCTCGCCCTTGTGTTGAGACTCATTTCTGAGCTTCTCGCCCTTAGTTTTGAGACTCATTTCTGTAGCTTCTCGTCCCTTAGTGTTGAGACTCATTCTGTAGCTTCTCGCCCTTAGTGTTGAGACTCATTTCTGTAGTTCTCGCCCCTTAGTGTTGAGACTCATTTCTGTAGCTTCTCGCCCTTAGTGTTGAGACTCATTTTGTAGCTTCTCGCCCTAGTGTTGAGACTCATTTCTGTAGCTCTCGTCCCTTAGTGTTGAGACTCGTTTCTTAGCTTCTCGCCCTAGTGTGAGACTCATTCTCGTAGCTTCCGCCCTAGTGTTGAGACTTATCTGTAGTTCTCGCCCCCTAGTGTGAGACTCATTTCTGTAGCTTCTCGCCCCTAGTGTTGAGACTCTTTCTGTAGCTTCTCGCCCCCTAGTGTTGAGACAATTTCTGTAGCTTCTCGTCCCTTAGTGTTGAGACTCATTTCTGTAGCTTCTCGCCCCCTAGTGTTGAGACTCATTCTGTAGTTCTCGCCTTAGTGTTGAGACTCATTTCTGTAGCTTCTCGCCCCTTAGTGTTGAGACTCATTTCTGTAGCTTCTCGCCCCTTAGTGTGGACTCATTTCTGTAGCTTCTCGCCCTTAGTGTTGAGACTCATTTCTGTAGCTTCTCGCCCCTTAGTGTTGGACTCATTCTCGTAGCTTCTGCTTAGTGTTGAGACTCATTTCTGTAGCTTCTGTCCCCTAGTGTTGAGACTCATTCTGTCGTTCTCGCCCTTAGTGTGAGATTATTTCTGTAGCTTCTCGCCCCTTAGTGTTGAGACTATTTCTGTAGCTTCTCGCCCTTAGTGTTGAGACTCATTTCTGTAGCTTCTCGCCCTAGTGTTGAGACTCATTTCTGTAGCTTCTCGCCCCTAGTGTGTTGACTCATTGTAGCTTCTCGCCCTAGTGTTGAGACTATTTCTGTAGCTTCTCGCCCCTTAGTGTTGAGACTCATTTCTGTAGCTTCTCGCCCCTAGTGTTGAGACTCATTTCTGTAGCTTCTCGCCCTTAGTGTTGAGATCATCTGTAGCTTCTCGTCCCTTAGTGTTGAGACTATTTCTGTAGCTTCTCGTCCTTAGTGTTGAGACTCATTTCGTAGCTTCTCGTCCCCTTAGTGTTGAGACTCATTTCTGTAGCTTCTCGCCTTAGTGTTGAGACTCATTTCTGTAGCTTCTCGCCCCTTAGTGTTGAGACTCATTTCTGTAGCTTCTGCCCCTTAGTGTTGAGACTCATTTCTGTAGCTTCGTCCCTTAGTGTGAGACTCTTCTGTAGCTCTCGCCTTAGTGTTGAGACAAATTCTGTAGCTTCTCGCCCCTAGTGTTGAGACTCATTTCTGTAGCTTCTTGTCCCCTAGTGTTGAGACTCATTTCTGTAGTTCTCGTCCCTTAGTGTTGAGACTCGTTTCTGTAGCTTTCGCCCTTAGTGTTGAGACTCGTTTCTGTAGCTTCTCGTCCCTTTGTTGAGACTCGTTTTGTAGCTTCTCGCCTTAGTGTTGAGACTCGTTTCTGTAGCTTCTCGCCCCTAGTGTTGAGACTCGTTTCTGTAGCTTCTCGTCCCCTAGTGTTGAGACTCATTTCTGTAGCTTCTCGTCCCTAGTGTTGAGACTCATTTCTGTAGCTTCTCGTCCCTAGTGTTGAGACTCATTCTGTAGCTTCTGTCCCCAGTGTTGAGACTAATTTCGTAGCTTCGCCCCTTAGTGTTGAGACTCATTTCTGTAGCTTCTCGTCCCTAGTGTTGAGACTCATTTCTGTAGCTTCTCGTCCCTTGTTGAGACTCATTTCTGTAGCTTCTCGCCCCTAGTGTTGAGACTCTTCTGTAGCTTCTCGTCCCTAGTTGAGATTCTGTAGTCTCGCCCTTGTTTGAGACTCGTTTCTGTAGTTTCGCCCTTAGTTTGGACTTTCTGTAGCTTCTCGCCCCTAGTGTTGAGACTCGTTTCTGTAGCTTTCGTCCTTAGTGTTGTTGAGACTCATTTCTGTAGCTCTCGCCCCTTAGTGTTGAGACTATTTTGTAGTTTCGCCCTTAGTATGTGAGTCATTCTGTAGCTTCTCGTCCTAGGGTTGAGACTCATTTTGTAGTTCTCGCCCTAGTGTTGAGACTCGTTCTGTAGCTTCTCGCCCTTAGTGTGTTGAGACTCGTTCTGTAGCTTCTCGCCCTTAGTGTTGAGACTGTTTCTGTAGCTTCTCGTCCCCTTAGTGTGAGACGTTTCTGTAGCTTTGCCCCTAGTGTTGAGATAGTTCTGAGCTTTTCGCCCCTAGGTTGAGACTCGTTTCGTAGCTTCTCGTTCCCTAGTGTTGAGACTCATCTCGTTAGCTTCTCGTCCCCTAGTGTTGAGACTCATTCTGGAGCTTTCGTCCCCAGTGTTGAGACTCATTTCTGTAGCTTCTCGCCCTTAGGTTGAGACTCATTTCTGTAGCTTCTCGTCCCTTAGTGTTGAGACTAGTTTCTGTAGCTTCTCGCCCCTTAGTGTTGTGATCATTTCTGTAGCTTTCGCCCCTTAGTGTTGAGACTATTTCTGATCTTCGCCACTTAGTGTGAGACTCATTTCTGTAGCTTCGCCCCTTAGTGTTGAGACTATTTCTGTAGCTTCTGCCCCTAGTGTTGAGACTCATTTCTGTAGCTTCTCGTCCCTAGTGTTGAGACTCGTTCTGTAGCTTCTCGCCCCCTAGTGTTGAGAATCATTTCTAGCTTCTCGCCCTAGTGTTGAGACTCATTTCTGTAGCTTCCGCCCCCTAGTGTTGAGACTCATTTCTGTAGTTCTCGCCCCTAGTGTTGAGACTCATTTCTGTAGCTTCTCGCTAGTGTTGAGACTCATTTCTGTAGCTTCTCGCTTAGTGGAGACCATTTCTGTAGCTTCTCGCCCCTTAGGTGTGAGACTATTTCTGAGCTTCTGCCCCTAGTGTCGGACTCATTTCTGTAGCTTCTCGCCCCTTAGTGTCGAGACTCATTTCTGTAGCTTCTCGCCTAGTGTCGAGCTCATTTCTGTAGCTTCTCGTCCCTTAGTGTCGAGACTATTTCTGTAGCTTCTCGTCCCTTAGTGTCGAGACATCATTTCTGTAGTTCTCGCCCCTTAGTGTTGAGACATCATTTCTGTAGCTTCTCGTCCTAGTGTTAGACTCATTTCTGTAGCTTCTCGTCCCCTTAGTGTTGAGACTCGTTTCTGAGTCTCGCCCCCTAGTGTTGAGACTCGTTTCTGTAGCTTCTCGTCCCCTAGTGTGAGACTCATTTCTGTAGCTTCTCGTCCCCAGTGTTGAGACTCATCTGTAGCTTTCGCCTAGTGTGAGACTCATTTCGTAGCTTCTCGTCCCTAGTGTTGAGACTCATTTCTGTAGCTTTCGGCCCCTAGTGTTGAGAATCTTTCTGTAGCTTCTCGTCCTAGTGTTGAGACTCGTTTCTGTAGCTTCTCGCCCCTTAGTGTTGTGACTCGTTTCTGTAGCTTCTCGCCCCTTAGTGTTGTGACTCGTTTCTGTAGCTTCTCGTCCCTTAGTGTTGAGACTCATTTCTGTAGCTTCTCGTCCCTTAATGTTGAGACTCGTCTGTAGCTCTCGTCCCCTAGTGTTGAGACTCGTTTCTGTAGCTTCTCGTCCCCTAGTGTTGAGACTCATTTCTGTAGCTTCTCGTCCCTTAGTGTTGAGACTCATTTCTGTAGCTTCTCGTCCCCTAGTGTTGAGACTCATTTCTGTAGCTTCTCGTCCCTTAGTGTTGAGACTCATTTCTGAGTTCTCGTCCCTTAGTGTTGAGACTCTTCTGTAGCTTCTCGCCCTTAGTGTTGAGACGTTTCTGTAGCTTCTCGTCCCTTAGTGTTGGACTCATTTCTGTAGCTTCTCGTCCCCTAGTGTTGAGACATCATTTCTGTAGCTTCTCGCCTAGTGTTGAGAATCATTTCGTAGCTTCTGTCCCTAGTTGTTGAGACTCATTCTGTAGCTTCTCGTCCCTTAGTGTTGAGACTCATTTCTGTAGCTTCTCGTCCCCTAGTGTTGAGACTCATTTCTGTAGCTTCTCGTCCCTTAGTGTTGAGACTCATTTCTGTAGCTTCTCGTCCCCTAGTGTTGAGACTCATTTCTGTAGCTTCTGGTCCCCTAGTGTTGAGACTCATTTCTGTAGCTTCTCACCCCTTAGTGTTGAGACTCATTTCTGTAGCTTCTCACCCCTTAGTGTTGAGACTCATTTCTGTAGCTGTAGCTGGTTCGCTTCCAGGCTGTATCACAACCGGCCGTGATTGGGAGTCCCACAGGGCAGTGCACAATTGCCCCAGTGTTCACCCGGGTTATGGTTTAGCCGGGGTAGACCGTCATTTGTAAATAGGAATTTGTTCTTAACTGACTTGCCTAGTTAAATAAAGGTTAAAAAAAGATAGATATATTTGAGTCATTACTTTGTAGTTTTGAATTAATTATGTAATTGCTCAATATTCTACACATGATGTTGTTCATTCCGAGTCATATTTTGGTTGAGTACCGTATTTCTTGTAGTTTCACCATGTGTCATTAAAATGGAGGAAGATGACCAGGCTCCTGCCCTCCTACGTTATGATAAGGTCAAATCATACCGTAATGTGACGAGGACAGAATACTGTCTGTACGTTATCTCAGTAGAATCTAATCGTCAATATAATCAAACTATAGATTTTTCCTTTAACAATAATAGGCTTGTATCCTACTCAAACATCAGAATTGGCTTTAGCATGGCGCTATGCAGATTCATTCATTTCAGCACAAGGACTCTCTTTTATTCATTTAGGATTCATTTTCAGCATTATTTTTAGGATAGGATAATTATTAGATATTCTGCTCAGCTGTTTGTCGGCATAACACTACATCGTTCCAGCCGTTGGAGGAGTATTAGGCTGTAAAGCCTGTATCTATAGCCTGTATCTATAGCCTATGTAAAGCCTGTATCTATAGCCTGTATCTATAGCCTATGTAAAGCCTGTATCTATAGCCTGTTTCTATAGCCTGTATCTATAGCCTATGTAAAGCCTGTATCTATAGCCTGTATCTATAGTCTGTATCTATAGCCTGTATCTATAGCCTATGTAAAGCCTGTATCTATAGCCTGTATCTATAGCCTATGTAAAGCCTGTATCTATAGCCTGTATCTATAGCCTGTATCTATAGCCTATGTAAAGCCTGTATCTATAGCCTGTATCTATAGCCTGTATCTATAGCCTGTATCTATAGCCTATGTAAAGCCTGTATCTATAGCCTGTATCTATAGCCTATGTAAAGCCTGTATCTATAGCCTATGTAAAGCCTGTATCTATAACCTGTATCTATAGCCTATGTAAAGCCTGTATCTATAACCTGTATCTATAGCCTGTATCTATAGCCTATGTAAAGCCTGTATCTATAGCCTATGTAAAGCCTGTATCTATAGCCTGTATCTATAGCCTATGTAAAGCCTGTATCTATAGCCTGTATCTATAGCCTGTATCTATAGTCTGTGTAAAGCCTGTATCTATAGCCTGTATCTATAGTCTGTATCTATAGCCTATGTAAAGCCTGTATCTATAGCCTGTATCTATAGTCTGTGTAAAGCCTGTATCTATAGCCTGTATCTATAGCCTGTATCTATAGCCTGTATCTATAGCCTGTGTAAAGCCTGTATCTATAGCCTGTATCTATAGCCTGTATCTATAGCCTGTATCTATAGCCTGTATCTATAGTCTATGTAAAGCCTGTATCTATAGCCTATTTAAAGCCTGTATCTATAGCCTGTATCTATAGTCTGTGTAAAGCCTGTATCTATAGCCTATGTAAAGCCTGTATCTATAGCCTGTATCTATAGCCTGTATCTATAGCCTGTATCTATAGCCTGTATCTATAGCCTATGTAAAGCCTGTATCTATAGCCTATGTAAAGCCTGTATCTATAGCCTGTATCTATAGCCTGTATCTATAGCCTGTATCTATAGCCTGTATCTATAGCCTGTATCTATAGCCTGTATCTATAGCCTATGTAAAGCCTGTATCTATAGTCTATGTAAAGCCTGTATCTATAGCCTGTATCTATAGCCTATGTAAAGCATGTATCTATAGTCTATGTAAAGCCTGTATCTATAGCCTATGTAAAGCCTGTATCTATAGCCTGTATCTATAGTCTGTGTAAAGCCTGTATCTATAGTCTGTGTAAAGCCTGTATCTATAGCCTATGTAAAGCCTGTATCTATAGCCTGTATCTATAGTCTATGTAAAGCCTGTATCTATAGCCTGTATCTATAGCCTATGTAAAGCCTGTATCTATAGCCTGTATCTATAGTCTATGTAAAGCCTGTATCTATAGCCTGTATCTATAGTCTATGTAAAGCCTGTATCTATAGCCTGTATCTATAGTCTATGTAAAGCCTGTATCTATAGCCTATGTAAAGCCTGTATCTATAGTCTATGTAAAGCCTGTATCTATAGCCTATGTAAAGCCTGTATCTATAGTCTATGTAAAGCCTGTATCTATAGCCTATGTAAAGCCTGTATCTATAGCCTGTATCTATAGCCTATGTAAAGCCTGTATCTATAGCCTGTATCTATAGCCTATGTAAAGCCTGTATCTATAGCCTATATAAAGCCTGTATCTATAGCCTGTATCTATAGCCTATGTAAAGCCTGTATCTATAGTCTATGTAAAGCCTGTATCTATAGCCTGTATCTATAGTCTATGTAAAGCCTGTATCTATAGCCTGTATCTATAGCCTATGTAAAGCCTGTATCTATAGTCTATGTAAAGCCTGTATCTATAGCCTGTATCTATAGCCTATGTAAAGCCTGTATCTATAGCCTGTATCTATAGCCTGTATCTATAGTCTGTGTAAAGCCTGTATCTATAGCCTGTATCTATAGTCTGTATCTATAGCCTATGTAAAGCCTGTATCTATAGCCTGTATCTATAGTCTGTGTAAAGCCTGTATCTATAGCCTGTATCTATAGCCTGTATCTATAGCCTGTGTAAAGCCTGTATCTATAGCCTGTATCTATAGCCTGTATCTATAGCCTGTATCTATAGTCTGTGTAAAGCCTGTATCTATAGCCTGTATCTATAGTCTGTATCTATAGCCTATGTAAAGCCTGTATCTATAGCCTGTATCTATAGTCTGTGTAAAGCCTGTATCTATAGCCTGTATCTATAGCCTGTATCTATAGCCTGTGTAAAGCCTGTATCTATAGCCTGTATCTATAGCCTGTATCTATAGCCTGTATCTATAGTCTATGTAAAGCCTGTATCTATAGCCTATGTAAAGCCTGTATCTATAGCCTATGTAAAGCCTGTATCTATAGCCTGTATCTATAGCCTGTATCTATAGCCTGTATCTATAGCCTATGTAAAGCCTGTATCTATAGCCTATGTAAAGCCTGTATCTATAGCCTGTATCTATAGCCTGTATCTATAGCCTGTATCTATAGCCTGTATCTATAGTCTATGTAAAGCCTGTATATATAGCCTGTATCTATAGTCTATGTAAAGCCTGTATCTATAGTCTATGTAAAGCCTGTATCTATAGCCTATGTAAAACCTGTATCTATAGCCTGTATCTATAGCCTATGTAAAGCCTGTATCTATAGTCTATGTAAAGCCTGTATCTATAGCCTGTATCTATAGTCTATGTAAAGCCTGTATCTATAGCCTGTATCTATAGTCTATGTAAAGCCTGTATCTATAGCCTGTATCTATAGTCTATGTAAAGCCTGTATCTATAGTCTATGTAAAGCCTGTATCTATAGCCTGTATCTATAGTCTATGTAAAGCCTGTATCTATAGCCTGTATCTATAGCCTGTATCTATAGCCTATGTAAAGCCTGTATCTATAGTCTATGTAAAGCCTGTATCTATAGCCTGTATCTATAGCCTGTATCTATAGCCTATGTAAAGCCTGTATCTATAGCCTGTATCTATAGCCTGTATCTATAGTCTGTGTAAAGCCTGTATCTATAGCCTGTATCTATAGTCTGTATCTATAGCCTATGTAAAGCCTGTATCTATAGCCTGTATCTATAGTCTGTGTAAAGCCTGTATCTATAGCCTGTATCTATAGCCTGTATCTATAGCCTGTGTAAAGCCTGTATCTATAGCCTGTATATATAGCCTGTATCTATAGTCTATGTAAAGCCTGTATCTATAGCCTATATAAAGCCTGTATCTATAGCCTATGTAAAGCCTGTATCTATAGCCTGTATCTATAGCCTGTATTTATAGCCTGTATCTATAGCCTATGTAAAGCCTGTATCTATAGCCTATGTAAAGCCTGTATCTATAGCCTGTATATATAGCCTGTATCTATAGCCTGTATCTATAGCCTGTATCTATAGCCTGTATCTATAGTCTATGTAAAGCCTGTATATATAGCCTGTATCTATAGCCTATGTAAAGCCTGTATCTATAGTCTATGTAAAGCCTGTATCTATAGCCTATGTAAAGCCTGTATCTATAGCCTGTATCTATAGCCTATGTAAAACCTGTATCTATAGTCTATGTAAAGCCTGTATCTATAGCCTGTATCTATAGTCTATGTAAAGCCTGTATCTATAGCCTGTATCTATAGTCTATGTAAAGCCTGTATCTATAGCCTGTATCTATAGACTATGTAAAGCCTGTATCTATAGTCTATGTAAAGCCTGTATCTATAGTCTATGTAAAGCCTGTATCTATAGCCTGTATCTATAGCCTATGTAAAGCCTGTATCTATAGCCTATGTAAAGCCTGTATCTATAGCCTGTATCTATAGCCTATGTAAAGCCTGTATCTATAGTCTATGTAAAGCCTGTATCTATAGCCTGTATCTATAGTCTATGTAAAGCCTGTATCTATAGCCTGTATCTATAGCCTGTATCTATAGCCTATGTAAAGCCTGTATCTATAGCCTGTATCTATAGTCTATGTAAAGCCTGTATCTATAGCCTGTATCTATAGTCTATGTAAAGCCTGTATCTATAGCCTGTATCTATAGTCTATGTAAAGCCTGTATCTATAGCCTGTATCTATAGCCTATGTAAAGCCTGTATCTATAGCCTGTATCTATAGTCTATGTAAAGCCTGTATCTATAGCCTGTATCTATAGCCTATGTAAAGCCTGTATCTATAGTCTATGTAAAGCCTGTATCTATAGCCTGTATCTATAGTCTATGTAAAGCCTGTATCTATAGCCTGTATCTATAGTCTATGTAAAGCCTGTATCTATAGCCTGTATCTATAGTCTATGTAAAGCCTGTATCTATAGCCTATGTAAAGCCTGTATCTATAGTCTATGTAAAGCCTGTATCTATAGCCTATGTAAAGCCTGTATCTATAGTCTATGTAAAGCCTGTATCTATAGTCTATGTAAAGCCTGTATCTATAGCCTGTATCTATAGCCTGTATCTATAGTCTATGTAAAGCCTGTATCTATAGTCTATGTAAAGCCTGTATCTATAGCCTGTATCTATAGTCTATGTAAAGCCTGTATCTATAGTCTATGTAAAGCCTGTATCTATAGTCTATGTAAAGCCTGTATCTATAGCCTGTATCTATAGCCTATGTAAAGCCTGTATCTATAGCCTATGTAAAGCCTGTATCTATAGCCTGTATCTATAGCCTATGTAAAGCCTGTATCTATAGTCTATGTAAAGCCTGTATCTATAGCCTGTATCTATAGTCTATGTAAAGCCTGTATCTATAGCCTGTATCTATAGCCTGTATCTATAGCCTATGTAAAGCCTGTATCTATAGCCTGTATCTATAGTCTATGTAAAGCCTGTATCTATAGCCTGTATCTATAGTCTATGTAAAGCCTGTATCTATAGTCTATGTAAAGCCTGTATCTATAGCCTGTATCTATAGTCTATGTAAAGCCTGTATCTATAGCCTGTATCTATAGTCTATGTAAAGCCTGTATCTATAGCCTGTATCTATAGTCTATGTAAAGCCTGTATCTATAGTCTATGTAAAGCCTGTATCTATAGTCTATGTAAAGCCTGTATCTATAGCCTGTATCTATAGCCTATGTAAAGCCTGTATCTATAACCTATGTAAAGCCTGTATCTATAGCCTGTATCTATAGCCTATGTAAAGCCTGTATCTATAGTCTATGTAAAGCCTGTATCTATAGCCTGTATCTATAGTCTATGTAAAGCCTGTATCTATAGCCTGTATCTATAGCCTGTATCTATAGCCTATGTAAAGCCTGTATCTATAGTCTATGTAAAGCCTGTATCTATAGCCTGTATCTATAGTCTATGTAAAGCCTGTATCTATAGCCTGTATCTATAGTCTATGTAAAGCCTGTATCTATAGCCTGTATATATAGCCTATGTAAAGCCTGTATCTATAGCCTGTATCTATAGTCTATGTAAAGCCTGTATCTATAGCCTGTATCTATAGCCTATGTAAAGCCTGTATCTATAGTCTATGTAAAGCCTGTATCTATAGCCTGTATCTATAGTCTATGTAAAGCCTGTATCTATAGCCTGTATCTATAGTCTATGTAAAGCCTGTATCTATAGCCTGTATCTATAGTCTATGTAAAGCCTGTATCTATAGCCTATGTAAAGCCTGTATCTATAGTCTATGTAAAGCCTGTATCTATAGCCTATGTAAAGCCTGTATCTATAGTCTATGTAAAGCCTGTATCTATAGTCTATGTAAAGCCTGTATCTATAGCCTGTATCTATAGCCTGTATCTATAGCCTGTATCTATAGCCTGTATCTATAGTCTATGTAAAGCCTGTATCTATAGTCTATGTAAAGCCTGTATCTATAGCCTATGTAAAGCCTGTATCTATAGCCTATGTAAAGCCTGTATCTATAGCCTGTATCTATAGCCTATGTAAAGCCTGTATCTATAGCCTGTATCTATAGCCTATGTAAAGCCTGTATCTATAGCCTATGTAAAGCCTGTACCTATAGCCTGTATCTATAGCCTATGTAAAGCCTGTATCTATAGTCTGTATCTATAGCCTGTATCTATAGCCTGTATCTATAGCCTATGTAAAGCCTGTATCTATAGCCTGTATCTATAGCCTGTATCTATAGCCTATGTAAAGCCTGTATCTATAGCCTGTATCTATAGCCTGTATCTATAGCCTGTATCTATAGCCTATGTAAAGCCTGTATCTATAGTCTATGTAAAGCCTGTATCTATAGCCTGTATCTATAGCCTGTATCTATAGCCTATGTAAAGCCTGTATCTATAGCCTATGTAAAGCCTGTATCTATAGCCTATGTAAAGCCTGTATCTATAGCCTGTATCTATAGCCTGTATCTATAGCCTGTATCTATAGCCTATGTAAAGCCTGTATCTATAGCCTATGTAAAGCCTGTATCTATAGCCTGTATCTATAGCCTATGTAAAGCCTGTATCTATAGCCTGTATCTATAGCCTATGTAAAGCCTGTATCTATAGCCTGTATCTATAGCCTGTATCTATAGCCTGTATCTATAGCCTGTATCTATAGCCTATGTAAAGCCTGTATCTATAGCCTATGTAAAGCCTGTATCTATAGTCTGTGTAAAGCCTGTATCTATAGTCTGTGTAAAGCCTGTATCTATAGCCTATGTAAAGCCTGTATCTATAGCCTATGTAAAGCCTGTATCTATAGCCTATGTAAAGCCTGTATCTATAGTCTGTGTAAAGCCTGTATCTATAGTCTATGTAAAGCCTGTATCTATAGCCTGTATCTATAGCCTATGTAAAGCCTGTATCTATAGCCTGTATCTATAGCCTATGTAAAGCCTGTATCTATAGCCTATGTAAAGCCTGTATCTATAGCCTATGTAAAGCCTGTATCTATAGCCTATGTAAAGCCTGTATCTATAGCCTATGTAAAGCCTGTATCTATAGCCTGTATCTATAGCCTATGTAAAGCCTGTATCTATAGCCTGTATCTATAGCCTATGTAAAGCCTGTATCTATAGCCTATGTAAAGCCTGTATCTATAGCCTGTATCTATAGTCTATGTAAAGCCTGTATCTATAGCCTGTATCTATAGCCTATGTAAAGCCTGTATCTATAGCCTGTATCTATAGCCTGTATCTATAGCCTGTATCTATAGCCTATGTAAAGCCTGTATCTATAGTCTATGTAAAGCCTGTATCTATAGCCTGTATCTATAGCCTGTATCTATAGCCTATGTAAAGCCTGTATCTATAGCCTGTATCTATAGCCTATGTAAAGCCTGTATCTATAGCCTGTATCTATAGCCTGTATCTATAGCCTGTGTCTATAGCCTGTATCTATAGCCTATGTAAAGCCTGTATCTATAGCCTATGTAAAGCCTGTATCTATAGCCTATGTAAAGCCTGTATCTATAGCCTGTATCTATAGCCTATGTAAAGCCTGTATCTATAGCCTGTATCTATAGCCTGTATCTATAGCCTGTATCTATAGCCTGTATCTATAGCCTATGTAAAGCCTGTATCTATAGCCTATGTAAAGCCTGTATCTATAGCCTGTATCTATAGTCTATGTAAAGCCTGTATCTATAGCCTGTATCTATAGCCTATGTAAAGCCTGTATCTATAGCCTATGTAAAGCCTGTATCTATAGCCTATGTAAAGCCTGTATCTATAGTCTGTGTAAAGCCTGTATCTATAGCCTATGTAAAGCCTGTATCTATAGCCTATGTAAAGCCTGTATCTATAGTCTATGTAAAGCCTGTATCTATAGCCTGTATCTATAGTCTATGTAAAGCCTGTATCTATAGTCTGTGTAAAGCCTGTATCTATAGTCTGTGTAAAGCCTGTATCTATAGTCTGTGTAAAGCCTGTATCTATAGTCATCAGTGGGACAGTAGTCTTGTTCAGTCTATGACAGCGTGTACTAGTAATGAAAACACTGCTTTATCAAATGTTCATCTTGATATTTAAGGCTACGCTGTGAAAACAGTTTTCACGGGCACACAAATCCAAAAATGATTTATGCAAAATCAAATGCTTCTAATTGAAATTGTCACCTAACTTGTGTGGTGTTAAATATGCGCAGGTTAATAGGGTTCTTGTCTCTCCCTCCCGTTCTCTCTCTCTCTTCCCTCTCCCTCTCGCTCTCGTTCTTCCCTTTCCCTTTCTCTTTCTCTCTCTCTCCTTTCTCTCTGGTCTCTCTCTTCCTCCTCCCTGTCTTGTTCTCTCTCTCTCTTCCCTCTCCCTCTCGCTCTCGTTCTTCCCTTTCCCTTTCTCTTTCTCTCTCTCTCCTTTCTCTCTGGTCTCTCTCTTCCTCCTCCCTGTCTTGTTCTCTCTCTCTCCCCCCCCCCCCCCCCCCTCTCCATCTAGTTCTCACAGTTTGAGCCTTAAAAGGCTTTCCTCTCTGCACAGCGAAAAACGTGACGTGTGTTTGTGTGTGTCGTGATATGTTGTCTTGTGTTCTCCCTTAATTAACTAATTAAAAATGTGGTGCCCATATGGGAACTCCTGGTTTGACTAACTCAGGGTTTCTAAAAATAAGAGAAAGAGAATGAATGATTCCTACCTACCTACCACCTCTTCTACTCTCTTTGACTTCTTCCCTCTCTCCGTCCTTCCCTGCTCACACTGTGTGTGTGTGTGTGTGTGTGTGTGTGTGTGTGTGTGTGTGTGTGTGTGTGTGTGTGTGTGTGTGTGTGTTTAGCCCAGTTGTTGTTCCTGGTTTTCCATAAAAGGATAATTGTCTCTTTATTTACAGTACCAGTCAAAAGTTTGGACACACCTACTCATTCCAAGGATTTTTTTTATTTTTAACTATTTTCTACATTGTAGAATAATAGTGAAGACATCTAAGCTATGAAATAACACATATGGAATCATGTAGTAACCAAAAAAAGAGTTAAACAAATCTAAATATATTTTATATTTGAGATTCTTCAAAGTAGCCACCCTTTGCCTTGATGAGCTTTGCACACTCTTGGCATTCTCTCAACCAGCTTCATGAGGTAGTCACATGGATTGTATTTCAATTAACAGGTGTGCTTTGTTAAAAGTTCATGTGTGGAATTTCTTTCCTTCTTAATGCATTTGAGCCAATCAGTTGTGTTGTGACAAGGTAGAGGTGGTATACAGAAGACAGCCCTATTTGGTAAAAGACCAAGTCCATATTACAGCAAGAATAGGTCAAATAAACAAAGAGAAACGACAGTCCATCATTACTTTAAGACATAAAGGTCAGTCAATATGGATATGGAAAATTTCAAGAACGTTTCTTGAACTGTAGTCGCAAAAACCATCAAGCGCTATGATGAAACTGGCTCTCATGAGGACCGCCACAGGAGAGGAAGACCCAGAGTTACCTCTGCTGCAGAGGATAAGTTAATTAGAGTTACCAGTAGAGGTCGACTGATTAATTGCAATCCACGAGGAGACTGCGTGGCAGGCTGACCACCTGTTACGCGAGTGCAGCGTCAAAAGGACCTCGTGGCTGCAAGGAGCCAAGGTAAGTTGCTAGCTAGCATTAAACTTATCCTATAAAAAACAATCAATCATAATCACTAGTTAACTACACATGGTTGATGATATTACTAGTTTAACTAGCTTGTCCTGCGTTGCATATAATCAATGCGGTGCCTGTTAATTTATCATCGAATCACAGCCTAAAGACTTCTACTTCGCCAAACGAGTGATGTTTTAACAAAAGCGCATTCGCGAAAAAAATCACTGTCGTTGCACCAATGTACCTAACCATAAACATCAATGCCTTTCTTAAAATCAATACACAGAAGTATGTATTTTTAAACCTGCATATTTAATTAAAATAAAGGCATGTTAGCAGGCAATATTAACTAGGTAAATTGTGTCACTTCTCTTGCGTTCTGTGCAAGCAGAGTCAGGGGTATTTGCAGCAGTTTGGGCCGCCTGGCTCGTTGCGAACTGTGTGAAGACCATTTCTTCCTAACAAAGACCGTAATTAATTTGCCCGAATTTTACATAATTATGGCATAACATCGAAGGTTGTGCAATGTAACAGCAATATTTTGACTTATGGATGCCACCCGTTCGACAAAATACGGAACGGTTCCGTATTTCACTGAAAGAATAAACCTTTTGTTTTCTAAATGATCTTCGGATTTGACCATATTAATGACCTAAGGCTCGTATTTCTGTGTGTTATTATATTATAATTAAGTCTATGATTTGATATTTGATAGAGCAGTCTGAGTGAGCGGTGGTAGGCAGCAGCAGGCTCGTAAGCATTCATTCAAACAGCACTTTCCTGCGTTTGCCAGCAGCTCTTCGCTGTGCTTCAAGCATTGAGCTGTTTATGACTTCAAGCCTATCAACTCCCGAGATTAGGCTGGCAATACTATAGTGCCTATAAGAACATCCAATAGTCAAAGGTGTATATGAAATAGAAATCGTATAGAGAGAAATAGTTGACACGTCATAATTCCTATAATAACTACAACCTAAAACTTCTTAACTGGGAATATTGAAGACTCATGTTAAAAGGAACCACCAGCTTTCATATGTTCTCATGTTCTGAGCCAGGAACTTAAACGTTAGCTTTCTTACATGGCACATATTGCACTTTTACTTTCTTCTCCACCACTTTGTTTTTGAATTTTTTAAACCAAATTGAACATGTTTCATTATTTATTTGAGACTAAATAGATTTTATTTGTGTATTATATTAAGTTAAAATAAATGGGTTTATTCAGTATTGTTGTAATTGTCATTATTAGAAATAAATCTATATTTATTTTTTTAATCGGCCAATTTAATCTGTATCGTCTTTTTTTGGTCCACCAATAATTGGTATCGGTGTTGAAAAATCATAATTGGTCGACCTCAGACCTCAGCCTCAGAAATTGCAGCCCAAATAAATGCTTCACAGAGTTCAAGTAAGAGACACATCTCAACATCAACTGTTCAGAGGAGACTGTGTGAATCAGGTCTTCATGGTCGAATTGCTGCAAAGAAACCACTACTAAAGGACACCAATAATAAGAAGAGACTTGCTTGGGCCAAGAAACACGAGCAATGGACATTAGACCTGTGGAAATCTGTCTTTTGGTCTGATGAGTCCAAATTTGAGATTTTTGGTTCCAACCGCCGTGTCTTTGTGAGACGCAGAGTAGGTGAACGGATGATCTCCGCATGTGTGGTTCCCACCGTGAAGCATGGATGAGGAGGTGTGATGTGTGGGGGTGCTTTTCTGGTGACACGGTCAGTGATTTATTTAGAATTCAAGGCACACTTTACCAGCATGGCTACCACAGCATTCTGCAGCGATACGCCATCCCATCTGGTTTGTGCTTAGTTGGACTATCATTTGTTTTTTAACAAGACAATGACCCAACACACCTCCAGGCTGTGTAAGGGCTATTTGACCAAGAAAGAGAGTGATGGAGTGCTGCATCAGATGACCTGGCCTCCACAATCACCCGACCTCAACCCAATTGAGATGGTTTGGGATGAGTTGGACAGCAGAGTGAAGGAAAGGCAGCCAACAAGTGCTCAGCATATGTGGGAACTCCTTCAAGACTGTTGGAAAAGCATTCCAGGTGAAGCTGGTTGAGAGAATGCCAAGAGTGTGCAAAGTTGTCATCAAGGCAAAAGGTGGCTACTTTGAAGAATCTCAAATATATAAAACACTTTTTTTGGTTACTACATGATTCCATATGTGTTATTACATAGTTTTGATGTCTTCACTATTATTCTACAATGTAGAAAATTGTAAAAATAAAGAAAAACCCTTGAATGACTAGATGTGTCCAAACTTTTTACTGGTACTGTACACTGTGTTTACAGTGCATTTGGAAAGTATTCAGACCACTTGACTTTTTCCACATTTTGTTACGTTACAGCCTTATTCTAAAATGTATTAAATAATTTCCCCCCTCATCAATATGCACAAAATACCCCATAACGACAGAGCAGAAATTAAAAACTGAAGTGTCACATTTACATAAGTATTCAGACCCTTTACTCAGTACTTTGTTGAATCACCCTTGGCAGCGATTACAGCCTTGAGTCTTCTTGGGTATGACGCTACGAGCTTGGCACACCGGTATTTGGAGAGTTTCTCCCATTCTTCTCTGCAGATCCTCTCAAGCTCTGTCAGGTTTGATGGGGAGCGTCGCTACACTGCTATTTTCAGGTCTCGGGTTCAAGTCCGGGCTCTGGCTGGGCCACTCAAGGACATTCAAAGACTTGTCCCGAAGCCACTCCTGCATTGTTTTGGCTGTGTGCTTAGAGTCGTTGTCCTGTTGGAAGGTGAACCTTCGCCCCCTCTGAGGTCCTGAGCTCTCTGGAGCAGGTTTTCATCAAGGATCTATCTGTACTTTATTCCGTAGGGATGGTGTCAGGTTTCTTCCAGAAGTGATGCTTGGCATTCAGGCCAGACTTCAATCTTGGTTTCATCAGACCAGAGAATCTTGTTTCTCATGGTCTGAGAGTCATTTAGGTGTCTTTTGGCAAACTCCAAGCGGGCTGTCATGTACCTTTCCTGAGGAGTGGCTTCTGTCAGGCCACTCTACCATAATGGTCTGATTGGTGGAGTGCTGCAGAGATGGTTGTCCTTCTGGAAGGTTCTCCCATCTCCATGGAGGAACTCTGGAGCTCTGTCAGAGTGACCATCTTGTTCTTGGTCACCTCCCTAAACAAGGCTCTTCCCCCCCAGATTGTTCAGTTTGGAGAGCGATGCCAGTTCACTCAGCTCTAGGAAGAGTCTTGGTGGTTCTAAACTTCTTCCATTTAAGAATGTTTAAGAAAGACTGTGTTCTTGGGGACCTTTAATGATGCAGATAACCAGGTTTTGGTAACCTTCCTCAGATCTGTGCCTCGACACAATCCTGTCTCGGAGCTCAACGGACAATTCATTCGACCTCATGGCTTGGTTTTTGCTCTGACATGCTCTGTCAACTGTGGGACCTTATATAGACAGGTGTGTGCCTTTACAAATCATATCCAATCAATTGAATTTACCACAAGTGGACTCTAATCAAGTTGTAGAAACATCTCAAGGATGATCAATGGAAACAGGATGAACCTGAGATCAATTTCAAGTCTCATAGCAAATGAATGAGTCCATTAGCATGAATACTCATGTAAATAAGCTATTTCTGTTTTTTGATTTTTAATAAATTACAACCACCTTTAATCAATTTTAGAATATGGCTGTAACAAAAACAAAACGTGGAAATAGCCTGAATATATTCTGAATGTATATATATATGTAGAGGGTGAATTTCTATTTATCAAGTGTTGTCATGGATTCTGTTTATTTCAACATACAATGAAACACTGAACAAAAGTATAAATGCAAAATGTTAAGTCCCATGTTTCATGAGTTAAAATAGAAGATACCAGAAATGTTCCATCCTGCTCAAAAAGCGTATTTCTCTAAAAAGTTGTGCACAAATTTGTTTACAATCCCTGTTAGTGAACATTTCTCATTTGCCAAGATAATCCATCCACCTGATAGGTGTGGCATATCAAGAAGCTTATTAAACAGCATGATCATTACACAGGTGCACCTTGTGCTGGGGACAATAAAAGTCCACTCTAAAACGTGCATTTTTTTTTTACACAACACAATGCCACAGATGTCTCAACTTTTGAGGGAGCCTGCAATTGGCATGCTGACTGCAGGAAAGTCCACCAGAGCTGTTGCCAGAGAATTTAATGTTAATTTCTCTACCATAAGCCGCCTCCAACATCGGTTTAGAGACGTCATGTAACCACGCCAGCCCAGGATCTCCACATTCTTCTTCTTCACCTGCGGAATCATCTGAGACCAGCCACCCTGACAGCTGATGAAAATATGAATTTCTGCACTTACTGTCAGAAATCGTCTCAGGGCTGTTGCCAGAGAATGTATTGTTCATTTCTCTACCATAAGCCGCCTTCAACATCATTGTAGAGAAGTTGTCAGTACATCCAACCGGCCTCACAACCACAGATCATGTGTATGGCGTCGTGTGGTTGAGCGGTTTGCATTAGCAAGCCCCATGGTGGCGGTGGGGTTATGGTATGGACAGGCATAAGCTAAGGACAACGAACACAACTGCATTTTATCTATGGTCATTTGAATATACAGAGATACTATAATGAGATCCTGAGGCCCATTGTGAGGCCCATTTCTTTTTTAAGGTATCTGTGACCAACAGATGCATATCTGTATTCCTAGTCCATGTGAAATCCATAGATTAGGGCCTTCATTTATTTATTTAAATTGACTGATTTCCTCATATGAACTGTAACTCTGTAAAATCTTTGAAATCGGAAATTGTTGCGTTTATATTTATTTTAAGTATAATACTTCATCTATTTTTCTCTCCCTATGTCCTTCTCTCTCTCTCTATCTCTCTCTCTCTCTCTCTCTCTCTCTCTCCGTCCTTCCTTCCCTCTCTCGCTATTTCTCTCGCTCTTTCTCTATCTCCGTTCTTCCCTCCATCGCTCTCTCCCTCTCTCTCTCTCTCAATTTTTCAATTCAATTCAATTTGCTTTATTGGCATGACGTAACAGTGTACATATTGCCAAAGCTCTCTCTCTCTCTCTCTCCAGGGTTGGAGGGGCGCCCCCTCGTGGCATGGCCAGAGGCTGCTGTGTTCCTCCGCCACTCCAGAAGGTGAGTGTTTTACTAACCACCATCTGGTTAATGTGGTGTGGTGCTGACAGCTGTGTCGTAATATATTTTTCACTCAGCAAGAGGTGTCAATGTGGAACTTTGAGTTGGTGCTCAGTTCGACTGGGGTAGAGCGTCAGGCCTCCGGCCTCCAGTGAAAGGTAGAGAGGGGTAGAGCGTCAGGCCTCCGGCCTCCACTGAAAGGTAGAGAGGGGTAGAGCGTCAGGCCTCCAGTCAAAGGTAGAGAGGGGTAGAGCGTCAGGCCTCCAGTCAAAGGTAGAGAGGGGTAGAGCGTCAGGCCTCCACTCAAAGGTAGAGAGGGGTAGAGCGTCAGGCCTCCAGTCAAAGGTAGAGAGGGGTAGAGCGTCAGGCCTCCAGTCAAAGGTAGAGAGGGGTAGAGCGTCAGTTCTCCAGCCTCCACTCAAAGGTAGAGAGGGGTAGAGCGTCAGGCCTCCAGTCAAAGGTACAGAGGTAGAGAGTCAGGCCTCCTTTGTGCTAAGTCAGACCCAGTCCCCTTCTCTGTCAGACCCAGTCCCCTTCTCTGTCAGACCCAGTCCCCTTCTCTGTCAGCCCCAGACACCTTCTCTGTCAGCCCCAGACACCTTCTCTGTCAGCCCCAGACACCTTCTCTGTCAGCCCCAGACACCTTCTCTGTCAGCTCTGGAGAGACAGACACTAGTTTGGAGCTAAGAGCACAGTAGTCTCTCTCTCTCTCTCAGCCATCAGACAGCAGTCATTGTGAAGGAGAAGCTGGCATCTGTTTTGTGGATAACTGACAGGGGAGGGAGGGGGGGAGGGAGAGAAGGAGGGAGAGAAGGAGGTAGGGAGAGAAGGAGGTAGGGAGGGAGGGAGGGAGGGAGAGAGAATTGCAGTCAGAATTGAATGTTGATTGCCGTCAGAGCTGAAGTGGATTTTAATAGCTTAGCCATTATCGCACCATGAAAGGGAAGTACAGACAGGGAGACAGGCACATGGCAGCAGGGAGAGCCACATGCATACAAGCGGGGACTCGTACCACCTCATACTAATGGACTCATACCACCTCATACTAAGGGACTCATACCACCTCATACTAAAGGACTCATACTAGGGACTCATACCACCTCATACTATGGGCTCATACCACCTCATACTAAGGGACTCATACCACCTCATACTAAGGGACTCATACCACCTCATACTAAGGACTCATACTAGGGACTCATACCACCTCATACTAAGGACTCATACTAGGGACTCATACCACCTCATACTAAGGGACTCATACTAAGGGACTCATACCACCTCATACTAAAGGACTCATACTAAGGGACTCATACCACCTCATACTAAAGGACTCATACTAGGGACTCATACCACCTCATACTAAGGACTCATACTAAGGGACTCATACCACCTCATACTAAGGACTCTTACTAAGGGACTCATACCACATCATACTAAGGAACTCATACCATCTTAAACTAAGGGACTCATACCACCTCATACTAGGGACTCATACCATCTTATACTAAGGGACTCATACCACCTCATACTAAGGGACTCATACCACCTCATACTAAGGGACTCATACCACCTCATACTAAGGACTCATACTAGGGACTCATACCACCTCATACTAAGGGACTCATACCACCTCATACTAAGGACTCATACCACCTCATACTAGGGACTCATACCACCTCATACTAAGGACTCATACTAGGGACTCATACCACCTCATACTAAGGGACTCATACCACCTCATACTAAGGACTCATACCACCTCATACTAAGGACTCATACCACCTCATACTAAGGGACTCATACCACCTCATACTAAGGGACTCATACCACCTCATACTAAGGACTCATACCACCTCATACTAGGGACTCATACCACCTCATACTAAGGGACTCATACCACCTCATACTAAGGACTCATACCACCTCATACTAGGGACTCATACCACCTCATACTAGGGACTCATACCACCTCATACTAAGGACTCATACTAGGGACTCATACCACCTCATACTAAGGGACTCATACCACCTCATACTAAGGACTCATACCACCTCATACTAAGGGACTCATACCACCTCATACTAAGGGACTCATACCACCTCATACTAAGGGACTCATACCACCTCATACTAAGGGACTCATACCACCTCATACTAAGGGACTCATACCACCTCATACTAAGGACTCATACCACCTCATACTAAGGGACTCATACCACCTCATACTAAGGACTCATACCACCTCATACTAAGGGACTCATACCACCTCATACTAAGGGACTCATACCACCTCATACTAGGGACTCATACCACCTCATACTAAGGGACTCATACCACCTCATACTAAGGGACTCATACCACCTCATACTAAGGGACTCATACCACCTCATACTAGGGACTCATACCACCTCATACTAGGGACTCATACCACCTCATACTAAGGGACTCATACCACCTAAAACTAGGGACTCATACCACCTGGTCTAGTGTCGTCTGGTTTAGTGTCTTGTTTAGTGTCTTGTTTAGTGTTGTCTGGTCTCGTGTCGTCTGGTTTACTGTCTTGTTTAGTGTCCTGTTTAGTGTTGTCTGGTCTCGTGTCGTCTGGTTTAGTGTCTTGTTTAGTGTCTTGTTTAGTGTTGTCTGGTCTCGTGTCGTCTGGTTTACTGTCTTGTTTAGTGTCTTGTTTAGTGTTGTCTCGTGTCTTCTGGTTTACTGTCTTGTTTAGCGTCGTCTGGTTCAGTGTCGTCTTGTTTAGCGTCGTCTGGTTCAGTGTCGTCTGGTTTACTGTCGTCTGGTTTAGTGTCGTCTGGTCCCATGTTGTCTGGTTTAGTGTTGTCTGGTCCCATATTGTCTGGTCTCATGTTGTCTGGTTTAGTGTTGTCTGGTTTAGTGTTGTCTGGTCCCATATTGTCTGGTCCCATGTTGTCTGGTTTAGTGTCGTCTGGTCCCATGTTGTCTGGTCCCATGTTGTCTGGTTTAGTGTCGTCTGGTTTAGTGTCGTCTGGTCCCATGTCGTCTGGTCCCATGTTGTCTGATTTAGTGTTGTCTGGTCCCATGTTGTCTGGTTTAGTGTTGTCTGGTCCCATGTTGTCTGGTTTAGTGTCGTCTGGTTTAGTGTCATCTGGTTTAGTGTTGTCTGGTTTAGTGTTGTTCTGGTCCCATGTTGTCTGGTTTAGTGTTGTCTGGTCCCATGTTGTCTGGTTTAGTGTTGTTCTGGTCCCATGTTGTCTGGTTTAGTGTTGTCTGGTCCCATGTTGTCTGGTTTAGTGTTGTCTGGTCCCATGTTGTCTGGTTTAGTGTTGTTCTGGTCCCATGTTGTCTGGTTTAGTGTTGTTCTGGTCCCATGTTGTCTGGTTTAGTGTTGTCTGGTGTCATGTTGTCTGGTTTAGTGTTGTCTGGTTTAGTGTTGTCTGGTTTAATGTTGTCTGGTCTCATGTTGTCTGGTCTCATGTTGTCTGGTTTAATGTTGTCTGGTTTAGTGTCGTCTGGTTTAATGTCGTGTGGTTTAATGTTGTCTGGTTTAGTGTTGTCTGGTTTAGTGTCGTCTGGTTTAGTGTTGTCTGGTTTAGTGTCCAGTTTAATGTTGTCTGGTTTAGTGTTGTCTGGTTTAGTGTTGTCTGGTTTAGTGTTGTCTGGTTTAGTGTCCAGTTTAATGTTGTCTGGTTTAGTGTCGTCTGGTTTAGTGTTGTCTGGTTTAGTGTTGTCTGGTCTCATGTTGTCTGGTTTAGTGTCCAGTTTAATGTTGTCTGGTTTAGCGTTGTCTGGTTTAGTGTTGTCTGGTCTCATGTTGTCTGGTTTAGTGTCGTCTGGTTTAGTGTCGTCTGGTTTAGCGTCGTCTGGTTTAGTGTCGTCTGGTTTAGTGTCGTCTGGTTTAGTGTTGTCTGGTTTAGTGTCGTCTGGTTTAGTGTCGTCTGGTTTAGTGTTGTCTGGTTTAGTGTCCAGTTTAATGTTGTCTGGTTTAGTGTTGTCTGGTTTAGTGTTGTCTGGTTTAGTGTTGTCTGGTTTAGTGTCCAGTTTAAT
>NW_024058044.1:0-5000 GCF_016432855.1 Salvelinus namaycush
CTAATCCACCGTCCCTGTAGTCAGATTTCTAATATCACCGTCCCTGTAGTCAGATATCTAATCTAATATCACCATCCCTGTAGTCAGATATCTAATATCACCGTCCCTGTAGTCAGATATCTAATCTAATATCACCATCCCTGTAGTCAGATATCTAATCTAATATCACCGTCCCTGTAGTCAGATATCTAATCTACTATCCCCGTCCCTGTAGTCAGATATCTAATCTAATATCACCGTCCCTGTAGTCAGATATCTAATCTAATATCACCGTCCCTGTAGTCAGATATCTAATCTAATATCACCATCCCTGTAGTCAGATATATAATCTAATATAACCATCCCTGTAGTCAGATATCTAATCTAATATCACCTTCCCTGTAGTCAGATATCTAATCTAATATCACCATCCCTGTAGTCAGATATCTAATCTAATATCACCATCCCTGTAGTCAGATATCTAATCTAATATCACCATCCCTGTAGTCAGATATCTAATTCACCGTTCCCTGTAGTCAGATATCTAATCTAATATCACCATCGCCTGTAGTCAGATATCTAATCTAATATCACCGTCCCTGTAGTCAGATATCTAATCTAATATCACCATCCCTGTAGTCAGATATCTAATCTAATATCACCGTCCCTGTAGTCAGATATCTAATCTAATATCACCATCCCTGTAGTCAGATATCTAATATAATATCACCGTCCCTGTAGTCAGATATCTAATCTAATATCACCATCCCTGTAGTCAGATATATAATCTAATATCACCATCCCTGTAGTCAGATATCTAATCTAATATCACCTTCCCTGTAGTCAGATATCTAATCTAATATCACCTTCCCTGTAGTCAGATATCTAATCTAATATCACCATCCCTGTAGTCAGATATCTAATCTAATATCACCTTCCCTGTAGTCAGATATCTAATCTAATATCACCGTCCCTGTAGTCAGATATCTAATACTATCACCATCCCTGTAGTCAGATATCTAATCTAATATCACCGTCCCTGTAGTCAGATATCTAATCTAATATCACCGTCCCTGTAGTCAGATATCTAATCTACTATCACCAGTACCTGTAGTCAGATATCTAATCTAATATCACCGTCCCTGTAGTCAGATTTCTAATATCACCGTCCCTGTAGTCAGATATCTAATCTAATATCACCATCCCTGTAGTCAGATATCTAATATCACCGTCCCTGTAGTCAGATATCTAATCTAATATCACCATCCCTGTAGTCAGATATCTAATCTACTATCACCGTCCCTGTAGTCAGATATCTAATCTAATATCACCATCCCTGTAGTCAGATATCTAATCTAATATCACCGTCCCTGTAGTCAGATATCTAATCTAATATCACCATCCCTGTAGTCAGATATCTAATCTAATATCACCGTCCCTGTAGTCAGATATCTAATATCACCGTCCCTGTAGTCAGATATCTAATCTAATATAACCATCCCTGTAGTCAGATATCTAATCTAATATCACCTTCCCTGTAGTCAGATATCTAATCTAATATCACCGTCCCTGTAGTCAGATATCTAATCTAATATCACCGTCCCTGTAGTCAGATATCTAATCTAATATCACCATCCCTGTAGTCAGATATCTAATCTACTATCACCATCCCTGTAGTCAGATATCTAATCTAATATCACCGTCCCTGTAGTCAGATATCTAATATCACCGTCCCTGTAGTCAGATATCTAATCTAATATCACAGTCCCTGTAGTCAGATATCTAACATCACCGTCCCTGTAGTCAGATATCTAATCTAATATCAACGTCCCTGTAGTCAGATATCTAATATCACCATCCCTGTAGTCAGATATCTAATATCACCGTCCCTGTAGTCAGATATCTAATCTATATCACCGTCCCTGTAGTCAGATATCTAATCTAATACCACCGTCCCTGTAGTCAGATATCTAATCTACTATCACCATCCCTGTAGTCAGATATCTAATATCACCGTCCCTGTAGTCAGATATCTAATCTAATATCACCGTCCCTGTAGTCAGATATCTAATCTAATATCACCATCCCTGTAGTCAGATATCTAATATCACCGTCCCTGTAGTCAGATATCTAATCTAATATCACCGTCCCTGTAGTCAGATATCTAATCTACTATCACCGTCCCTGTAGTCAGATATCTAATATCACCTTCCCTGTAGTCAGATATCTAATCTAATATCACCTTCCCTGTAGTCAGATATCTAATCTAATATCACCGTCCCTGTAGTCAGATATCTAATCTACTATCACCGTCCCTGTAGTCAGATATCTAATCTAATATCACCGTCCCTGTATTCAGATATCTAATCTAATATCACCATCCCTGTAGTCAGATATCTAATCTAATATCACCATCCCTGTAGTCAGATATCTAATATCACCTTCCCTGTAGTCAGATATCTAATCTAATATCACCATCCCTGTAGTCAGATATCTAATCTAATATCACCATCCCTGTAGTCAGATATCTAATCTAATATCACCGTCCCTGTAGTCAGATATCTAATCTAATATAACCATCCCTGTAGTCAGATATCTAATCTAATATCACCATCCCTGTAGTCAGATATCTAATCTAATATCACCATCCCTGTAGTCAGATATCTAATCTAATATCACCGTCAATGTAGTCAGATATCTAATATCACCTTCCCTGTAGTCAGATATCTAATCTAATATCACCATCCCTGTAGTCAGATATCTAATCTAATATCACCGTCCCTGTAGTCAGATATCTAATCTAATATCACCATCCCTGTAGTCAGATATCTAATATCACCGTCCCTGTAGTCAGATATCTAATCTAATATCACCATCCCTGTAGTCAGATATGTAATCTAATATCACCATCCCTGTAGTCAGATATCTAATCTAATATCACCGTCCCTGTAGTCAGATATCTAATCTAATATCACCGTCCCTGTAGTCAGATATCTAATCTAATATCAATGTCAATGTAGTCAGATATCTAATATCACCTTCCCTGTAGTCAGAGATCTAATCTAATATCACCATCCCTGTAGTCAGATATCTAATCTAATATCACCGTCCCTGTAGTCAGATATCTAATCTAATATCACCTTCCCTGTAGTCAGATATCTAATCTAATATCACCGTCCCTGTAGTCAGATATCTAATCTAATATCACCGTCCCTGTAGTCAGATATCTAATCTACTATCACCATCCCTGTAGTCAGATATCTAATCTAATATCACCGTCCCTGTAGTCAGATATCTAATCTAATATCACCTTCCCTGTAGTCAGATATCTAATCTAATATCACCATCCCTGTAGTCAGATATCTAATCTAATATCACCGTCCCTGTAGTCAGATATCTAATCTAATATCACCGTCCCTGTAGTCAGATATCTAATATCACCGTCCCTGTAGTCAGATATCTAATCTAATATCACCGTCCCTGTAGTCAGATATCTAATATCACCGTCCCTGTAGTCAGATATCTAATCTAATATCAACGTCCCTGTAGTCAGATATCTAATATCACCATCCCTGTAGTCAGATATCTAATATCACCGTCCCTGTAGTCAGATATTTAAACATCAGATTCATCTAATATCACCGTCCCTGTAGTCAGATATCTAATCTAATATCACCATCCCTGTAGTCAGATATCTAAACATTAGATTTATCTACCGTCCCTGTAGTCAGATATCTAATCTAATATCACCATCCCTGTAGTCAGATATCTAATCTAATATCACCGTCCCATTAGTCAGATATCTAATATCACCATCCCTGTAGTCAGATATCTAAACATTAGATTAATCTACCATCACCATCTCAGTGGAACGTTTTTAATCCAGATTTCACCTATCTACCTCAGCCCGCACTGTAATTGAAATCCATTTTCCATTTTGGAGCCCAGTCACGCCGCAGCTCTGAAATGTTCCCTGTCGTTTCACCTTTTGACTGAATTAAAATGGAATTAGTGGTAATTGGGGAAGGCTTTGGGGATTACTTTATTTAAACAGGAAGTCTTTCTCTGAACACCTGAACGTCGAGACGAGGTAGATAAGCACTTCCCATTAAAATCCCCTCCAGACAAGACGTCAGTCGAGCATTACAGAGAGGTAAGGAGCTTTTAGTCCTTCATATGTTAATAATTGGACAGGGAGATTTCACCCCAGCTTTCCATCCTCAGTGACATTTGATTTGGAGAAGATTGATAAATTAACACGCAATACCAGTGCCGTGGCAGGCAGGCGGACAGACACCTCCCGAATAAAATGGCCCCCCCTTGATTAATATGAAAAGTTGATTAAATTTCATGAGTAGGAGGAGGAGGTTGGATGCTTCAGAAATACATGAATGTGTTGAATGAGGTTTAGACATTATCATTTGGCAGATATTCTACCCACACGTCGTGTACACCTGGTGTACAAGTTAATATTTGTTTACGCGCTGGTTTTTAGCATCAGATTTTGATTGTACGTATCACCCCAGCATGGAAACCAAGCAAGTTGTCGTGTTGGAACTAGTCGATCTATGTGCATTGTGTCGTTTACAAGTTGGTAAGAAAACGGCCAAAGAGAGATGGTTGTTGTGGCCTTCTTATCCGGACGAGCATCCAGCCGAGGAGTTTTGGGAACGATCGGTAACTATGCCTGGTGGGAGGATGTTGTTGATGTGTCCAGAGGGTCTCTGGTTCAAGACCAGGTTGTTGATGTGTTCAGAGGGTCTCTGGTTCAAGACCAGGTTGGGATGTGTCCAGTGGGTCTCTGGTTCAAAACCAGGTTGTTGATGTGTCCAGAGGGTCTCTGGTTCAAGCCCAGGTTGTTGATGTGTCCAGAGGGTCTCTGGTTCAAGCCCAGGTTGTTGATGTGTTCAGAGGGTCTCTGGTTCAAGCCCAGGTTGTTGATGTGTCCAGAGGGTCTCTGGTTCAAGCCCAGGTTGGGATGTGTTCAGAGGGTCTCTGGTTCAAGACCAGGTTGTTGATGT
>NW_024058044.1:15000-17500 GCF_016432855.1 Salvelinus namaycush
ATGACATCATGCCCCATGTCCTCGATTCGATTAACTTGTTTCTCGACAGTCAGACGAACACCAATCAGAGTGTCTCTCAGAAGGAGTGGTGTACTCTGCACTGATTACTAATGGAATGATTTAACACCAATCAGATTGTCTCTCAGAAGGAGTGGTGTACTCTGCACTGATTACTAATGGAATGATTTAACACCAATCAGATTGTCTCTCAGAAGGAGTGGTGTACTCTGCACTGATTACTAATGGAATGATTTAACACCAATCAGAGTGTCTCTCAGAAGGAGTGGTGTACTCTGCACTGATTACTAATGGAATGATTTAACACCAATCAGAGTGTCTCTCAGAAGGAGTGGTGTACTCTGCACTGATTACTAATGGAATGATTTAACACCAATCAGAGTGTCTCTCAGAAGGAGTGGTGTACTCTGCACTGATTACTAATGGAATGATTTAACACCAATCAGAGTGTCTCTCAGAAGGAGTGGTGTACTCTGCACTGATTACTAATGGAATGATTTAACACCAATCAGATTGTCTCTCAGAAGGAGTGGTGTACTCTGCACTGATTACTAATGTAATGATTTAACACCAATCAGAGTGTCTCTCAGAAGGAGTGGTGTACTCTGCACTGATTACTAATGGAATGATTTAACACCAATCAGAGTGTCTCTCAGAAGGAGTGGTGTACTCTGCACTGATTACTAATGGAATGATTTAACACCAATCAGAGTGTCTCTCAGAAGGAGTGGTGTACTCTGCACTGATTACTAATGGAATGATTTAACACCAATCAGACTGTCTCTCAGAAGGAGTGGTGTACTCTGCACTGATTACTAATGGAATGATTTAACACCAATCAGACTGTCTCTCAGAAGGAGTGGTGTACTCTGCACTGATTACTAATGGAATGATTTAACACCAATCAGACTGTCTCTCAGAAGGAGTGGTGTACTCTGCACTGATTACTAATGGGATGATTTAACACCAATCAGAGTGTCTCTCAGAAGGAGTGGTGTACTCTGCACTGATTACTAATGGGATGATTTAACACCAATCAGAGTGTCTCTCAGAAGGAGTGGTGTACTCTGCACTGATTACTAATGGAATGATTTAACACCAATCAGACTGTCTCTCAGAAGGAGTGGTGTACTCTGCACTGATTACTAATGGAATGATTTAACACCAATCAGAGTGTCTCTCAGAAGGAGTGGTGTACTCTGCACTGATTACTAATGTAATGATTTAACACCAATCAGAGTGTCTCTCAGAAGGAGTGGTGTACTCTGCACTGATTACTAATGGAATGATTTAATACCAATCAGAGTGTCTCTCAGAAGGAGTGGTGTACTCTGCACTGATTACTAATGGAATGATTTAACACCAATCAGATTGTCTCTCAGAAGGAGTGGTGTACTCTGCACTGATTACTAATGTAATGATTTAACACCAATCAGAGTGTCTCTCAGTAGGAGTGGTGTACTCTGCACTGATTACTAATGGAATGATTTAACACCAATCAGACTGTCTCTCAGAAGGAGTGGTGTACTCTGCACTGATTACTAATGGAATGATTTAACACCAATCAGAGTGTCTCTCAGAAGGAGTGGTGTACTCTGCACTGATTACTAATGGAATGATTTAACACCAATCAGATTGTCTCTCAGAAGGAGTGGTGTACTCTGCACTGATTACTAATGGAATGATTTAACACCAATCAGAGTGTCTCTCAGAAGGAGTGGTGTACTCTGCACTGATTACTAATGGAATGATTTAACACCAATCAGATTGTCTCTCAGAAGGAGTGGTGTACTCTGCACTGATTACTAATGTAATGATTTAACACCAATCAGAGTGTCTCTCAGAAGGAGTGGTGTACTCTGCACTGATTACTAATGGAATGATTTAACACCAATCAGAGTGTCTCTCAGAAGGAGTGGTGTACTCTGCACTGATTACTAATGGAATGATTTAACACCAATCAGAGTGTCTCTCAGAAGGAGTGGTGTACTCTGCACTGATTACTAATGGAATGATTTAACACCAATCAGACTGTCTCTCAGAAGGAGTGGTGTACTCTGCACTGATTACTAATGGAATGATTTAACACCAATCAGAGTGTCTCTCAGAAGGAGTGGTGTACTCTGCACTGATTACTAATGGAATGATTTAACACCAATCAGATTGTCTCTCAGAAGGAGTGGTGTACTCTGCACTGATTACTAATGGAATGATTTAACACCAATCAGAGTGTCTCTCAGAAGGAGTGGTGTACTCTGCACTGATTACTAATGTAATGATTTAACACCAATCAGATTGTCTCTCAGAAGGAGTGGTGTACTCTGCACTGATTACTAATGGAATGATTTAACACCAATCAGAGTGTCTCTCAGAAGGAGTGGTGTACTCTGCACTGATTACTAATGTAATGATTTAACACCAATCAGAGTGTCTCTCAGAAGGAGTGGTGTACTCTGCACTGATTACTAATGGAATGATTTAA
>NW_024058044.1:20000-25000 GCF_016432855.1 Salvelinus namaycush
AGTCTAAGGTACCACACCTCAGAGACAGGTCATGGTAGCTGTCCAAGGTACCACACCTCAGAGACAGGCCATGGTAGCTGTCCAAGGTACCACACCTCAGAGACAGGTCATGGTACTAGTCTAAGGTACCACACCTCAGAGACAGGTCATGGTAGCTGTCCAAGGTACCACACCTCAGAGACAGGTCATGGTAGCTGTACAAGGTACCACACCTCAGAGACAGGCCATGGTAGCTGTACAAGGTACCACACTTCAGAGACAGGCCATGGTAGCTGTACAAGGTACCACACCTCAGAGACAGGCCATGGTAGCTGTACAAGGTACCACACCTCAGGGACAGGCCATGGTACCACACCTCAGAGACGGGCCATGGTAGCTGTACAAGGTACCACACCTCAGAGACAGGCCATGGTAGCTGTACAAGGTACCACACCTCAGAGACAGGCCATGGTAACTGTCCAAGGTACCACACCTCAGAGACAGGTCATGGTACTAGTCCAAGGTACCACACCTCAGAGACAGGTCATGGTACTAGTCTAAGGTACCACACCTCAGAGACAGGCCATGGTAGCTGTACAAGGTACCACACCTCAGAGACAGGTCATGGTACTAGTCCAAGGTACCACACCTCAGAGACAGGTCATGGTACTAGTCTAAGGTACCACACCTCAGAGACAGGTCATGGTAGCTGTCCAAGGTACCACACCTCAGAGACAGGCCATGGTAGCTGTTCAAGGTACCACACCTCAGAGACAGGCCATGGTAGCTGTACAAGGTACCACACTTCAAAGACAGGCCATGGTACTAGTCCAAGGTACCACACTTCAGAGACAGGCCATGGTACTAGTCCAAGGTACCACACCTCAGAGACAGGTCATGGTAGCTGTACAAGGTACCACACTTCAGAGACAGGCCATGGTAGCTGTACAAGGTACCACACCTCAGGGACAGGCCATGGTAGCTGTACAAGGTACCACACCTCAGAGACAGGTCATGGTACTAGTCCAAGGTACCACACCTCAGAGACAGGTCATGGTACTAGTCTAAGGTACCACACCTCAGAGACAGGCCATGGTAGCTGTACAAGGTACCACACCTCAGAGACAGGTCATGGTACTAGTCCAAGGTACCACACCTCAGAGACAGGTCATGGTACTAGTCTAAGGTACCACACCTCAGAGACAGGTCATGGTAGCTGTCCAAGGTACCACACCTCAGAAAAAGGTCATGGTAGCTGTCCAAGGTACCCCACCTCAGAGACAGGTCATGTTAGCTGTACAAGGTACCACACCTCAGAGACAGGTCATGGTAGCTGTACAAGGTACCACACTTCAGAGACAGGCCATGGTACTAGTCCAAGGTACCACACCTCAGAGACAGGTCATGGTAGCTGTACAAGGTACCACACTTCAGAGACAGGCCATGGTAGCTGTACAAGGTACCACACCTCAGAGACAGGTCATGGTACTAGTCCAAGGTACCACACCTCAGAGACAGGCCATGGTACTAGTCCAAGGTACCAAACCTCAGAGACAGGTCATGGTACTAGTCCAAGGTACCACACCTCAGAGACAGGTCATGGTACTAGTCCAAGGTACCACACCTCAGAGACAGGTCATGGTAGCTGTCCTTAGTACCACACCTCAGAGACAGGTCATGGTACCAGTCCAAGGTACCACACCTCAGAGACAGGCCATGGTAGCAGTCCAAGGTACCACACCTCAGAGACAGGCCATGGTAGCTGTCCTTAGTACCACACCTCAGAGACAGGTCATGGTACTAGTCCAAGGTACCACACTTCAGAGACAGGTCATGGTACTAGTCTAAGGTACCACACTTCAGAGACAGGTCATGGTACTAGTCTAAGGTACCACACCTCAGAGACAGGTCATGGTACTAGTCTAAGGTACCACACCTCAGAGACAGGTCATGGTACTAGTCCAAGGTACCACACCTCAGAGACAGGTCATGTTACTAGTCCAAGGTACCACACCTCAGAGACAGGCCATGGTACTAGTCCAAGGTACCACACCTCAGAGACAGGTCATGGTAGCTGTACTTAGTACCACACCTCAGAGACAGGTCATGGTACTAGTCCAAGGTACCACACCTCAGAGACAGGTCATGGTAGCTGTACTTAGTACCACACCTCAGAGACAGGTCATGGTAGCTGTACAAGGTACCACACCTCAGAGACAGGTCATGGTAGCTGTACAAGGTACCACACCTCAGAGACAGGTCATGGTAGCTGTACAAGGTACCACACCTCAGAGACAGGCCATGGTACTAGTCCAAGGTACTGAATTGAAACGTGACACTTTTCCAAAACCTTTTTTAAAATATATTTATTGCATTTACCTTTCTTCGACATTTGATTGATGTGAATCAAGTGCAATGCAAATGTAACACTTTAAGATATTTATTTATTTTATTTCACCTTTATTTAACAAGGTAGGACAGGTCGAGAACAAGTTCTCATTTACAACTGCGACCTGGCCAAGATAAAGCAAAGCAGTGCGACACAAACAACAACGTATAACAGTCTAGCTAGCATTCATTATAGAATGAAACTGATATGATACAAAGTTGATATAAATCAATGTTTTGAACCAGTATAAGGTTCAATATCATCAATTAAACCACGGGTGGGTATAATCCTGAATGCTGATTGGTTAAAACTGCATTCCGGCTGGTGTCTATTGCACATGTTACCACCGGGTAAATCTATCACTTTAAAAGGCATATTTACTCTGTTCCATCTCACTGCTCAATCCACTGTCTCATCAGCCCAGCCAGGCAATTTATAAACTTGTTCTCCACTATAAAAAAGCATCCTAGACATTATCTCACATGTCTTTTAGACTAACATTTAGGTTTTCAACAGCGTAGATTTGTATAAACTTTCCTGTCCGTCTCTCTGACATTTAAAACATTGTTTCAATATTCAAATTCGATCTCCGGCTGTCCAATAGTAATGAACGTGTCGGGAGTCTGGAGTCAGGTTTCGGGATGAGACAGACAGGCAGGCAGCTTTTCTCAGCCAATCAAAATCATAAATCAGCGACAATTTTTATGGATATATAAAACATTTATATCGACAGAAGACAGGTGAAATGAAACAAAGTGCAGTTTGAAGTGATTGTGTTAGCTGTGTTGTTGGCTAGCTCCTCTGAACAACAGTGTCCTGACGAGAGAGCACATTTTTTCTATGCCAGGTGAAATCACGGCTCATTTAGCTCATTGTTATGGATGTGTACGAATAAATGTCACTAGAAAACAGCTGAAACAAATGCAAATGCAGCTACTGTTGTTATTCTGGCTGCACTGTTTGACGTGACTGTAAGTTAGTCGTAGTTGTCTAGCAACAAGGGATAAGAACGTTGACAGTCAGTATGGCAATGGAACATTTAGAACGAATGACTGGGTCGTTTCCATAGATACAGAACAAAAAGACTGAATGACTGGGTCGCGTCCATAGATACAGAACAAAAAGACTGAACGACTGGGTCGCGTCCATAGATACAGAACAAAAAGACTGAACGACTGGGTCGCGTCCCATAGATACAGAACAAAAAGACTGAATGACTGGGTCGCGTCCCATAGATACAGAACAAAAAGACTGAACGACTGGGTCGCGTCCCATAGATACAGAACAAAAAGACTGAACGACTGGGTCGCGTCCCATAGATACAGAACAAAAAGACTGAACGACTGGGTCGCGTCCATAGATACAGAACAAAAAGACTGAACGACTGGGTCGCGTCCATAGATACAGAACAAAAAGACTGAATGACTGGGTCGCGTCCATAGATACAGAACAAAAAGACTGAACGACTGGGTCGCGTCCCATAGATACAGAACAAAAAGACTGAACGACTGGGTCACGTCCATAGATACAGAACAAAAAGACTGAATGACTGGATCGCGTCCCATAGATACAGAACAAAAAGACTGAATGACTGGGTCGCGTCCATAGATACAGAACAAAAAGACTGAACGACTGGGTCGCGTCCATAGATACAGAACAAAAAGACTGAACGACTGGGTCGCGTCCCATAGATACAGAACAAAAAGACTGAACGACTGGGTCGCGTCCCATAGATACAGAACAAAAAGACTGAACGACTGGGTCGCGTCCATAGATACAGAACAAAAAGACTGAACGACTGGGTCGCGTCCCATAGATACAGAACAAAAAGACTGAACGACTGGGTCGCGTCCATAGATACAGAACAAAAAGACTGAATGACTGGGTCGCGTCCATAGATACAGAACAAAAAGACTGAACGACTGGGTCGCGTCCCATAGATACAGAACAAAAAGACTGAACGACTGGGTCACGTCCATAGATACAGAACAAAAAGACTGAACGACTGGGTCGCGTCCATAGATACAGAACTAAAAGACTGAACGACTGGGTCGCGTCCCATAGATACAGAACAAAAAGACTGAACGACTGGGTCGAGTCCATAGATACAGAACAAAAAGACTGAACGACTGGGTCGCGTCCCATAGATACAGAACAAAAAGACTGAACGACTGGGTCGAGTCCATAGATACAGAACAAAAAGACTGAACGACTGGGTCGCGTCCATAGATACAGAACAAAAAGACTGAACGACTGGGTCGCGTCCCATAGATACAGAACAAAAAGACTGAACGACTGGGTCGCGTCCCATAGTAACAGAACAAAAAGACTGAACGGCTGGGTCGCGTCCATAGATACAGAACAAAAAGACTGAACGACTGGGTCGCGTCCATAGATACAGAACAAAAAGACTGAACAACTGGGTCGAGTCCATAGATACAGAACAAAAAGACTGAACGACTGGGTCGAGTCCATAGATACAGAACAAAAAGACTGTATGACTGGGTCGAGTCCATAGATACAGAACAAAAAGACTGTATGACTGGGTTGTATCACTGTCAACCGAATCGATAGAACTAGCCGGCTTGTGTAGCAACCCTAGATTTGTGTCGGGTCAATATGTCGTGGAAGG
>NW_024058044.1:27500-37500 GCF_016432855.1 Salvelinus namaycush
GAGAGAGAGAGAGAGAGAGAGAGAATGAGAGAATGAGAGAATGAGAGAATGAGAGAATGAGAGAGAGAGAGAGAGAGAGAGAGAGAGAGAGAGAGAGAGAGAGAGAGAGAGAGAGAGAAAGAGAAAGAGAAAGAGAAAGAGACAGAGGAGAGAGAAGGAATAAAGCAAATGTGATTAGTTTAACTGCTAGGCTGGGTGCCTGGGCGTTCATTACCAGCCACCACTGCCACGCTAATTCATTTCCTAGTCTATTTACCTCTGAGTCCAGGAGAATCACACACTGTAAAGTAAACACACACACACACACACACACACACACACACACACACACACACACACACACACACACACACACACACACACACACACACACACACACACACACACACACACACACACACACACACACACACACACACACACACACACACACACAGCAGCAGGGAGTGCAGCTCTATACTGTAATGGAACCTGACAGAGATCATGACTGAATGAATCAACATATATTAATAGCCCTCTTCTCTTCCAGGCAGAAATCCATTGTTCTGGTTTGATTGTTTGGACTGAATGTTGCAGGAGAAAGAGAGGGAGCCTTTGGAAGAGAACTGAAAACCTGATCTCACTGTTTCACTTTGGGGCTTGAAGTATTTACCTGAATGTTGGAGGAGAAAGAGAGGGAGCCTTTGGAAGAGAACTGAAAACCTGATCTCACTGTTTCACTTTGGGGTTTGAAGTATTTACCTGAATGTTGGAGGAGAAAGAGAGGGAGCCTTTGGAAGAGAACTGAAAACCTGATCTCACTGTTTCACTTTGGGGTTTGAAGTATTTCAATAAAATATTTTTTGACCCAATAATTCCTTGTGGTTACACGGCTCATTCTGCATGGTTACAGGGCTCAGCAATGCTATGGTATTAACTACCAGTGGTTAAGACTATGGTATTAACTACCAGTGGTTAAGAATATGGTATTAACTACCAGTGGTTAAGGGAAGGACTATGGTAAAACCACCAGTGGTTAAGGGTATGGTATTAACTACCAGTGGTTAAGACTATGGTATTAACTACTAGTGGTTAAGACTATGGTATTAACTACCAGTGGTTAAGGGTAGGACTATAGTATTAACTACCAGTGGTTAAGGGTAGGACTATAGTATTAACTACCAGTGGTTAAGACTATGGTATTAACTACCAGTGGTTAAGGCTATGGTATTAACTACCAGTGGTTAAGGGTAGGACTATGGTATTAACTACCAGTGGTTAAAGGTAGGACTATGGTATTAACTACCAGTGGTTAAGGGTAGGACTATGGTATTAACTACCAGTGGTTAAGGGTAGGACTATGGTATTAACTACCAGTGGTTAAGGGTAGGACTATGGTTTTAACTACCAGTGGTTAAGACTATGGCATTAACTACCAGTGGTTAAGGGTATGGTATTAACTACCAGTGGTTAAGGCTATGGTATTAACTACCAGTGGTTAAGGGTAGGACTATGGTATTATCTACCAGTGGTTAAGAGTAGGACTATGGTATTAAAAACCAGTGGTTAAGGGTTTGGTATTACATACCTTTGGTTAAGGGTAGGACTATGGTATTAACTACCAGTGGTTAAGGGTAGGGCTATGGTATTAACTACCAGTGGTTAAAGGTATGGTATTAACTACCAGTGGTTAAGGCTATGGTATTAACTACCAGTGGTTAAGGGTAGGACTATGGTATTAATTACCAGTGGTTAAGGGTAGGGTTATGGAATTAATTACCAGTGGTTAAGAGTAGGACTATGGAATTAACTACCAGTGGTTAAGGGTAGGGCTATGGTATTAACTACCAGTGGTTAAGGGTAGGGTTATGGTATTAACTACCAGTGGTTAAGAGTAGGACTATGGAATTAACTACCAGTGGTTAAGGGTAGGGCTATGGTATTAACTACCAGTGGTTAAGGGTAGGGTTATGGTATTAGCTACCAGTGGTTAAGGGTAGGACTATGGTATTAACTACCAGTAGTTAAGGGTAGGACTATGGTATTAACTACCAGTGGTTAAGACTATGGTATTAACTACCAGTGGTTAAGAATATGGTATTAACTACCAGTGGTTAAGGGAAGGACTATGGTAAAACCACCAGTGGTTAAGGGTATGGTATTAACTACCAGTGGTTAAGACTATGGTATTAACTACCAGTGGTTAAGACTATGGTATTAACTACCAGTGGTTAAGGGTAGGACTATAGTATTAACTACCAGTGGTTAAGGGTAGGACTATAGTATTAACTACCAGTGGTTAAGACTATGGTATTAACTACCAGTGGTTAAGGCTATGGTATTAACTACCAGTGGTTAAGGGTAGGACTATGGTATTAACTACCAGTGGTTAAAGGTAGGACTATGGTATTAACTACCAGTGGTTAAGGGTAGGACTATGGTATTAACTACCAGTGGTTAAGGGTAGGACTATGGTATTAACTACCAGTGGTTAAGGGTAGGACTATGGTTTTAACTACCAGTGGTTAAGACTATGGCATTAACTACCAGTGGTTAAGGGTATGGTATTAACTACCAGTGGTTAAGGCTATGGTATTAACTACCAGTGGTTAAGGGTAGGACTATGGTATTAATTACCAGTGGTTAAGGGTAGGGTTATGGAATTAACTACCAGTGGTTAAGGGTATGGTATTAACTACCAGTGGTTAAGACTATGGTATTAACTACCAGTGGTTAAGGCTATGGTATTAACTACCAGTGGTTAAGGGTAGGACTATGGTATTAATTACCAGTGGTTAAGGGTAGGGCTATGGAATTAATTACCAGTGGTTAAGAGTAGGACTATGGAATTAACTACCAGTGGTTAAGGGTAGGGCTATGGTATTAACTACCAGTGGTTAAGGGTAGGGTTATGGTATTAACTACCAGTGGTTAAGAGTAGGACTATGGAATTAACTACCAGTGGTTAAGGGTAGGGCTATGGTATTAACTACCAGTGGTTAAGGGTAGGGTTATGGTATTAGCTACCAGTGGTTAAGGGTAGGACTATGGTATTAACTACCAGTAGTTAAGGGTAGGACTATGGTATTAACTACCAGTGGTTAAGACTATGGTATTAACTACCAGTGGTTAAGACTATGGTATTAACTACCAGTGGTTAAGGGTATGGAATTAACTACCAGTGGTTAAGACTATGGTATTAACTACCAGTGGTTAAGGGTAGGACTATGGTATTAACTACCAGTGGTTAAGAGTAGGACTATGGAATTAACTACCAGTGGTTAAGACTATGGTATTAACTACCAGTGGTTAAGAGTAGGACTATGGAATTAACTACCAGTGGTTAAGGGTAGGGCTATGGTATTAACTACCAGTGGTTAAGGGTAGGGTTATGGTATTAGCTACCAGTGGTTAAGGGTAGGACTATGGTATTAACTACCAGTAGTTAAGGGTAGGACTATGGTATTAACTAACAGTGGTTAAGACTATGGTATTAACTACCAGTGGTTAAGACTATGGTATTAACTACCAGTGGTTAAGGGTATGGAATTAACTACCAGTGGTTAAGGCTATGGTATTAACTACCAGTGGTTAAGGGTAGGACTATGGTATTAACTACCAGTGGTTAAGGGTAGGGCTATGGAATTAACTACCAGTGGTTAAAGGCATGGTATTAACTACCAGTGGTTAAGGCTATGGTATTAACTACCAGTGGTTAAGGGTAGGACTATGGCATTAACTACCAGTGGTTAAGGGTAGGGCTATGGAATTAATTACCAGTGGTTAAGGGAAGGACTATGGTATTAACTACCAGTGGTTAATGGTAGGACTATGGTATTAACTACCAGTGGTTAAGACTATGGTATTAACTACCAGTGGTTAAGACTATGGTATTAACTACCAGTGGTTAAGGGTATGGTATTAACTACCAGTGGTTAAGGCTATGGTATTAACAACCAGTGGTTAAGGGTAGGACTATGGTATTAACTACCAGTGGTTAAGAGTAGGACTATGGTATTAACTACCAGTGGTTAAGGGTAGGGCTATGGTATTAACTACCAGTGGTTAAGGGTTTGGTATTACATACCTTTGGTTAAGGGTAGGACTATGGTATTAACTACCAGTGGTTAAGGGTAGGACTATGGTATTAACTACCAGTGGTTAAGGGTAGGACTATGGAATTAACTACCAGTGGTTAAGGGTATGGTATTAACTACCAGTGGTGAAGACTATGGTATTAACTACCAGTGGTTAAGGCTATGGTATTAACTACCAGTGGTTAAGGGTAGGACTATGGTATTAACTACCAGTGGTTAAGGGTAGGGCTATGGAATTAATTACCAGTGGTTAAGGGTAGGACTATGGTATTAACTACCAGTGGTTAAGGGTAGGACTATGGTATTAACTACCAGTGGTTAAGGGTAGGACTATGGTATTAACTACCAGTGGTTAAGACTATGGTATTAACTACCAGTGGTTAAGGCTATGGTATTAACTACCAGTGGTTAAGGGTAGGACTATGGTATTAACTACCAGTGGTTAAGACTATGGTATTAACTACCAGTGGTTAAGTCTATGGTATTAACTACCAGTGGTTAAGGGTATGGTATTAACTACCAGTGGTTAAGGCTATGGTATTAACTACCAGTGGTTAAGGGTAGGACTATGGTATTAACTACCAGTGGTTAAGGGTAGGGCTATGGAATTAACTACCAGTGGTTAAAGGTATGGTATTAACTACCAGTGGTTAAGGCTATGGTATTAACTACCAGTGGTTAAGGGTAGGACTATGGCATTAACTACCAGTGGTTAAGGGTAGGGCTATGGAAAATAATTACCAGTGGTTAAGGGAAGGACTATGGTATTAACTACCAGTGGTTAATGGTAGGACTATGGTATTAACTATCAGTGGTTAAGGGTAGGACTATGGTATTAACTACCAGTGGTTAAGAGTAGGACTATGGAATTAACTACCAGTGGTTAAGGGTAGGGCTATGGTATTAACTACCAGTGTTTAAGGGTAGGGTTATGGTATTAGCTACCAGTGGTTAAGGGTAGGACTATGGTATTAACTACCAGTGGTGAAAGGTAGGACTATGGTATTAACTACCAGTAGTTAAGGGTAGGACTATGGTATTAACTACCAGTGGTTAAGACTATGGTATTAACTACCAGTGGTTAAGACTATGGTATTAACTACCAGTGGTTAAGGGTATGGTATTAACTACCAGTGGTTAAGGCTATGGTATTAACTACCAGTGGTTAAGGGTAGGACTATGGTATTAACTACCAGTGGTTAAGAGTAGGACTATGGAATTAACTACCAGTGGTTAAGGGTAGGGCTATGATATTAACTACCAGTGGTTAAGGGTAGGGTTATGGTATTAGCTACCAGTGGTTAAGGGTAGAACTATGGTATTAACTACCAGTGGTTAAGGGTAGGACTATGGTATTAACTACCAGTAGTTAAGGGTAGGACTATGGTATTAACTACCAGTAGTTAAGGGTAGGACTATGGTATTAACTACCAGCGTTTAAGGGTTTGGTATTACATACCTTTGGTTAAGGGTAGGACTATGGTATTAACTACCAGTGGTTAAGGGTAGGACTATGGAATTAACTACCAGTGGTTAAGGGTATGACTATGGTATTAACTACCAGTGGTTAAGGTTAGTACTATGGAATTAACTACCAGTGGATAAGGGTAGGACTATGGTATTAACTACCAGTGGTTAAGGGTAGGAATATGGTATTAACTACCAGTGGTTAAGGGTAGGGCAATGGTATTAACTACTAGTGGTTAAGGGTAGGGCTATGGTATTAACTACCAGTGGTTAAGGGTAGGACTATGGAATTAACTACCAGTGGTTAATGGTAGGACTATGGTATTAACTACCAGTGGTTAAGGGTAGGGCTATGGTATTAACTACCAGTGGTTAAGGGTTTGGTATTACATACCTTTGGTTAAGGGTAGGACTATGGTATTAACTACCAGTGGTTAAGGGTAGGACTATGGAATTAACTACCAGTGGTTAAGGGTATGGTATTAACTACCAGTGGTGAAGACTATGGTATTAACTACCAGTGGTTAAGGCTATGGTATTAACTACCAGTGGTTAAGGGTAGGACTATGGTATTAACTACCAGTGGTTAAGGGTAGGGCTATGGAATTAATTACCAGTGGTTAAGGGTAGGACTATGGTATTAACTACCAGTGGTTAAGGGTAGGACTATGGTATTAACTACCAGTGGTTAAGGGTAGGACTATGGTATTAACTACCAGTGGTTAAGACTATGGTATTAACTACCAGTGGTTAAGGCTATGGTATTAACTACCAGTGGTTAAGGGTAGGACTATGGTATTAACTACCAGTGGTTAAGACTATGGTATTAACTACCAGTGGTTAAGACTATGGTATTAACTACCAGTGGTTAAGGGTATGGTATTAACTACCCGTGGTTAAGGCTATGGTATTAACTACCAGTGGTTAAGGGTAGGACTATGGTATTAACTACCAGTGGTTAAGGGTAGGGCTATGGAATTAACTACCAGTGGTTAAAGGTATGGTATTAACTACCAGTGGTTAAGGCTATGGTATTAACTACCAGTGGTTAAGGGTAGGACTATGGCATTAACTACCAGTGGTTAAGGGTAGGGCTATGGAAAATAATTACCAGTGGTTAAGGGAAGGACTATGGTATTAACTACCAGTGGTTAATGGTAGGACTATGGTATTAACTATCAGTGGTTAAGGGTAGGACTATGGTATTAACTACCAGTGGTTAAGAGTAGGACTATGGAATTAACTACCAGTGGTTAAGGGTAGGGCTATGGTATTAACTACCAGTGTTTAAGGGTAGGGTTATGGTATTAGCTACCAGTGGTTAAGGGTAGGACTATGGTATTAACTACCAGTGGTTAAGGGTAGGACTATGGTATTAACTACCAGTAGTTCAGGGTAGGACTATGGTATTAACTACCAGTGGTTAAGACTATGGTATTAACTACCAGTGGTTAAGACTATGGTATTAACTACCAGTGGTTAAGGGTATGGTATTAACTACCAGTGGTTAAGTCTATGGTATTAACTACCAGTGGTTAAGGGTAGGACTATGGTATTAACTACCAGTGGTTAAGAGTAGGACTATGGAATTAACTACCAGTGGTTAAGGGTAGGGCTATGGTATTAACTACCAGTGGTTAAGGGTAGGGTTATGGTATTAGCTACCAGTGGAAAATGTCACGAATCCCGCTTCCTGAGTCTGGGTTTGCCTGTGTGTCTGTCCTGGAGTGTGTTTCAGGTGTCCTGGAACGCACCCTGTCTGGTTGCCGGGCGAATTAGCTTGTTGGGAGATTGATGTTCACCCGCACCTGTGTCCCATCAGTAATCTGCACACCTGTCCTGATCATCATCTCTCCCCTTCAAAAGCTCTGACCTGACTTCCATTCCCTGCCGGATCGTTAGCCATGAACAGTATGTTGTGCCATAGTATCAGACTCCAGTTGGATAGTATTTGTTTTGTTATTTTTGTTTACGTATTGCTTGCCTTGAACTTACCTCCGTTTGTTTTGCCTTCAGTTACTCACCCGGATCATTCACCCCATTCACGCCTGGTCGACGGAGGATTCCGCTACTCCATTGGATTCACCTATTTACTCCCATCAATTCACCACCGCTGCCCGCTACGCCACCTGGATATATCTACCCATTCACATTTACTTGTAAATAAATACTCACCTTCTTCCTACGCTCCTTGTCCTGGTCTGCTTCTGGGTTCAATTTTGAAAGAACGTGACAGTTAAGGGTAGAACTATGGTATTAACTACCAGTGGTTAAGGGTAGGACTATGGTATTAACTACCAGTAGTTAAGGGTAGGACTATGGTATTAACTACCAGTAGTTAAGGGTAGGACTATGGTATTAACTACCAGCGTTTAAGGGTTTGGTATTACATACCTTTGGTTAAGGGTAGGACTATGGTATTAACTACCAGTGGTTAAGGGTAGGACTATGAAATTAACTACCAGTGGTTAAGGGTATGACTATGGTATTAACTACCAGTGGTTAAGGTTAGTACTATGTAATTAACTACCAGTGGATAAGGGTAGGACTATGGTATTAACTACCAGTGGTTAAGGGTAGGAATATGGTATTAACTACCAGTGGTTAAGGGTAGGGCAATGGTATTAACTACTAGTGGTTAAGGGTAGGGCTATGGTATTAACTACCAGTGGTTAAGGGTAGGACTATGGAATTAACTACCAGTGGTTAATGGTAGGACTATGGTATTAACTACCAGTGGTTAAGGGTAGGGCTATGGAATTAACTACCAGTGGTTAAGGGTAGGACTATGGAATTAACTACCAGTGGTTAATGGTAGGACTATGGTATTAACTACCAGTGGTTAAGGGTAGGGCTATGGTATTAACTACCAGTGGTTAAGGGTAGGGCTTTGGAATTAACTACCAGTGGTTAAGGGTAGGACTATGGAATTAACTACCAGTGGTTAAGGGTAGGACTATGGTATTAACTACCAGTGGTTAAGGGTAGGGCTATGGTATTAACTACCAGTGGTTAAGGGTAGGACTATGGTATTAACTACCAGTGGTTAAGGGTATGGTATTAACTACCAGTGGTTAAGGGTATGACTATGGTATTAACTACCAGTGGTTAAGGTTATGGCATTAACTACCAGTGGTTAAGGGTAGGGCTATGATATTAACTACCAGTGGTTAAGGGTAGGACTATGGTATTAACTACCAGTAGTTAAAAATATGAATATGGTATTAACTACCAGTGGTTAATGGTTATGGTATTAACTACCAGTGGTTAAGGGTATGACTATGGTATTAACTACCAGTGGTTAAGGTTATGGCATTAACTACCAGTGGTTAAGGGTAGGACTATGGTATTGACTAACAGTGGTTAAGGGTAGAACTATGGTATTAACTACCAGTAGTTAAGGGTAGGGCTATGGAAATAACTACCAGTGATTAAGGGTAGAACTATGGTATTAACTACCAGTAGTTAAGGGTAGGACTATGGTATTAACTACCAGTGGTTAAGGGTAGGGCTATGGTATTAACCACCTTTTAGTTAAGGCTATGGAATTAACTACCAGTGGTTAAGGGTATGGTATTAAATACCTTTGGTTATGGCTATGGTATTAACTACCAGTGGTTAAGGGTAGGACTATGCTAATAACTACCAGTGGTTAAGGGTAGGGCTATGGTATTAACTACCAGTGGTTAAGGGTAGAACTATGCTAATATCTACGAGTGGTTAAGGGTAGGGCTATGGTATTAACTACCAGTGGTTAAGGGTAGAACTATGCTAATAACTACCAGTGGTTAAGGGTAGGGCTATGGTATTAACTACCAGTGGTTAAGGGTAGGACTATGGTATTAACTACCAGTGGTTAAGGGTAGGACTATGCTAATAACTACCAGTGGTTAAGGGTAGGACTATGGTATTAACTACCAGTGGTTAAGGGTAGGACAATGGTATTAACTACCAGTGGTTAAGTTTAGGACTATGCTAATAACTACCAGTGGTTAAGGGTAGGGCTATGGTATTAACTACCAGTGGTTAAGGGTAGGACTATGGTATTAACTACCAGTGGTTAAGGGTAGGACTATGCTAATAACTACCAGTGGTTAAGGGTAGGGCTATGGTATTAACTACCAGTGGTTAAGGGTAGGACTATGGTATTAACTACCAGTGGTTAAGGGTAGGGCTATGGTATTAACTACCAGTGGTTAAGGGTAGGACTATGGTATTAACTACCAGTGGTTAAGGGTAGGACTATGATATTAACTACCAGTGGTTAAGGGTAGGGCTATTTTTTGGGGAAAGCATAAAACATTTTGTCTCATGAAAGACTCACCTGTCTTGGTGAACTGATGTGGCGTAGTAAGCAGTGTACTCTGGCTCTGCACGTTGTGGCGTAGTAAGCAGTGTACTCTGGTTCTGCACGTTGTGGCGTAGTAAGCAGTGTACTCTGGCTCTGCACGTTGTGG
>NW_024058044.1:42500-57500 GCF_016432855.1 Salvelinus namaycush
CTCTGTGTCCCAGGGGGCCATCTAGAGAGACAGAGAGAGAAGAAGAACAGGACAATCCATGTTAGTGTCACATCTCTGTAGCTTCCACTAGGCCTCTAGGTCCCAGGGGGCCATCTAGAGAGACAGAGAGAGAAGAAGAAGAACAGGACACTCCATGTTAGTGTCACATCTCTGTAGCTTCCACTAGGCCTCTAGGTCCCAGGGGGCCATCTAGAGAGACAGAGAGAGAAGAAGAAGAACAGGACACTCCATGTTAGTGTCACATCTCTGTAGCTTCCACTAGGCCTCTGGGTCCCAGGGGGTCATCTAGAGAGACAGAGAGAGAAGAAGAAGAACAGGACACTCCACGTTAGTGTCACATCTCTGTAGCTTCCACTAGGCCTCTGGGTCCCAGGGGGTCATCTAGAGAGACAGAGAGAGAAGAAGAACAGGACACTCCATGTTAGTGTCACATCTCTGTAGCTTCGACTAGGCCTCTGGGTCCCAGGGGGTCATCTAGAGAGACAGAGAGAGAAGAAGAAGAACAGGACACTCCACGTTAGTGTCACATCTCTGTATCTTCCACTAGGTCCTCTGGGTCCAGAACCAGAACAATACTACTACAGACACATAACAAGATAATACTGATAGTACTACAGAGATATAACAAGATAATACTGATAGTACTACAGAGATATAACAAGATACTACTGATAGTACTACAGAGATATAACAAGATAATACTGATAGTACTACAGAGATATAACAAGGTAATATTGTTCTTGCTATACAGTTGCTACACAGTGACCGTAACTAAAGACAGAATTAATAGAACATCTATATTTTAGTCTTGTAAACAAAGTTAAATAAAACATGTTGTGTCATTGTAGAACTACTACAACCATCTCCATCTGTCACATGATTACTGTCCTTCAGGGTGGGAGACACCCTCTTGAAATCTTAAATGTTTTCTGATCCACTCAACTCATAAAAACACTTTTGGATCAAATCTACATTTTTAGCTCACACAAAAACCCTAATTGTGTAAAACGCGGCACGACTCCATCAGAGGTAGTTGTTGCCAACCTCATATATAATTCATGCCGAAGGCCTTGTGAGCCAAGTGTTAATTTATGTTCCGCAAAAAAAGAAAGAGCAGCTTCTGAAGACCAGGCACATTGCTTATTAATTAACTAGCAAAGACTTGTTATAAAGTCAATATTTTAAAAAAGGTTGTGAACTGTTCCTTAGTCAGTTTAGCTTCAGTTTCATGTTGAGAAGGTGGGAGAAACGACAAGTGGAACAAAGGGAAAGGAGGTAACAATGCATGGTTCTGCTCAACAGGCTTCTCCTGGGACGAGAAATATGTGAGACGGACAGATAATCAACTGCTTCTTCACTGAAACTCGACCACAACAGACATATGTGAGATGGACAGATAATCAACTGCTTCTTCACTGAAACTCGACCACAACAGTCATATGTGAGACGGACAGATAATCAACTGCTTCTTCACTGAAACTCGACCCACAACAGTCATATGTGAGACGGACAGATAATCAACTGCTTCTTCACTGAAACTCGACCACAACAGTCATATGTGAGACGGACAGATAATCAACTGCTTCTTCACTGAAACTCGACCACAACAGTCATATGTGAGACGGACAGATAATCAACTGCTTCTTCACTGAAACTCGACCACAACAGCCATATGTGAGATGGACAGATAATCAACTGCTTCTTCACTGAAACTCAACCACAACAGACATATGTGAGATGGACAGATAATCAACTGCTTCTTCACTGAAACTCGACCACAACAGTCATATGTGAGATGGACAGATAATCAACTGCTTCTTCACTGAAACTCGACCCACAACAGTCATATGTGAGACGGACAGATAATCAACTGCTTCTTCACTGAAACTCGACCACAACAGTCATATGTGAGACGGACAGATAATCAACTGCTTCTTCACTGAAACTCGACCACAACAGCCATATGTGAGATGGACAGATAATCAACTGCTTCTTCACTGAAACTCGACCACAACAGTCATATGTGAGACGGACAGATAATCAACTGCTTCTTCACTGAAACTCGACCCACAACAGTCATATGTGAGACGGACAGATAATCAACTGCTTCTTCACTGAAACTCGACCACAACAGCCATATGTGAGATGGACAGATAATCAACTGCTTCTTCACTGAAACTCGACCACAACAGCCATATGTGAGACGGACAGATAATCAACTGCTTCTTCACTGAAACTCGACCACAACAGTCATATGTGAGACGGACAGATAATCAACTGCTTCTTCACTGAAACTCGACCCACAACAGCAATATGTGAGACGGACAGATAATCAACTGCTTCTTCACTGAAACTCGACCACAGCAGCCATATGTGAGACGAACAGATAATCAAATGCTTCTTCACTGAAACTCGACCCACAACAGACACTACCAACAAAAAACAGTAGAACAGAGAATATACCATTCCCTTTGGAATACAATTTTTTTTTTAAGATAATTAGAAATTCTGCCAATAGAAATTATGGTACTTTTGGATGCCAAAATAAAGACCTGAAATATACATGTCATGTTAAAAAAACAAGCTTTTTCAGCCATAAATGGAAGAGGTTTTCTAAATGCCATGTCTGGCATCAGTACAGAAGGTATTGTCTTCACTTAGTTCAGAATAATCCTTGAGACAGATGCCACATGACTTGGCAGGAGGACAAAAAAATGAATAAATGATCTTCTTGGGACAGAGAAAGACTAAATGATTCCACTAACTTTGGTTGGACAGAACAAGGACCATAGTGGAGATACAAACTAGTATCGACAACATCCTGATAACTCCGTTATCCTTTAAAGATGGTAAATGTAGCCTCTGTCTCAAATGGTTCCCTATTCCTTATATAGTGCGCTTTGGTCTAAAGTAGTGTACTACATAGGGAATAGGGTTCTATAGGGCTCTGGTCTAAAGTAGTGCACTATATAGGGAATAGGGTTCTATAGGGCCCTGGTCTAAAGTAGTGCACTATGTAGGGAATAGGGTGCCATTTGGGACTCAGGCAATATTTACTGAGGGTTGGGCAAATCCCTTCAACCTTTTTGTCACGTTGGTATGAATAATTCGGGAGACAGGCGTATGAAAGCGTAATAGGGGGGGGTTTTATTACCCAAATTACAGCATGCCGTGAAAAGGAACGGGGACGAAGACCAAACAAACACAAAAACACAGGGTTGAAACCCAAACAAAAGAGCGAGCAGTACCTCGAGTAAATAACACAAACCCGCACGATGATTATCACACGGGACGAGACCCGTAATCATCTGCGCAATCCACAAGGGCACGAAAGCCCAAAACAACAAGGCAAATGTTCTCACACGACCAACGGACATCGTAAACACTAATCGGCAGCCCAAGTCTGAACCAAAGGGCACATTTATACAAATGCAATCAGTGGGAATGGGGACCAGGTGTGCGCAATGTCACAGTTCCGGAGGGATCCGTGACACTTATTGCCTACCAAAGATACACAGTTGCTGGCGACAACAGAAAATGCCCTAGGCAAAAACTTAAATTCTTTCGAGATTACACTAGAATATTCACCAAAGGTTGGCATTCAAACCTCATTCAACCTCATTGTCAATATGCTGTATAAGGGGTAGCTCCATCATTTATTTCAGGAACTACAGCCTAAAAACTCACTAGCCAATTTTCCAGACCTTCTCTCCAGTACCTAACACTGCTTCCCTCCTCTCTACTGCACTGAACATTAAGTTGTAATGTTCAGCAGTTACCTTGGATTTCTACCTCTGCTACCTCACACATATAATCCTCCTAATAGACGACCCCTTTGATGGTCCCAGAACCCACTGGTCCATGGAGCCCCAACCCTCAGCACAGACACACCATCCATCCCTCAGTCCAGACATGTGATCCATCCCTCAGTCCAGACAGATTATCCATCCCTCAGTCCAGACAGATCATCCATCCCTCAGTCCAGACACATCATCCATTCCTCTGTCCAGACACATCATCCATTCCTCAGTCCAGACACATCATCCATCCCTCAGTCCAGACATGTGATCCATCCCTCAGTCCAGACAGATTATCCATCCCTCAGTCCAGACAGATCATCCATCCCTCAGTCCAGACACATCATCCATTCCTCTGTCCAGACACATCATCCATTCCTCAGTCCAGACAGAACATCCATCCCTCAGTCCAGACAGATCATCCATCCCTCAGTCCAGACAGATCATCCATCCCTCAGTCCAGACACATCATCCATTCCTCAGTCCAGACACATCATCCATTCCTCAGTCCAGACACATCATCCATCCCTCAGTCCAGACAGAACATCCATCCCTCAGTCCAGACAGATCATCCATCCCTCAGTCCAGACAGATCATCCATCCCTCAGTCCAGACAGGTGATCCAATGACAGCCATCCATGTCCACTGAACTACAGCCCAATCAACCACTACAGCCCAATCAACCACTACAGCCCAATCAACCACTACAGCCCAATCAACCCACACACAGAGTGTATAAAAACACGTGTGGTTGTGTTGTTTTACATGTACATGTCTGTGTCTGTGTGAATATATCAGATGAGACAACGATGGTGTTTAAAACGTCTTCGGGATAGGGGGCAGTATTCGGAAGTTCTGATGACTGAGGTGCCCAAAGTAAACTGCCTGTTGCTCAGGCCCAGAAGCTAGGATATGAATATAATTGGTAGATTTGGATAGAAAACACTCTGGAGTTTCTATAACTGTTAACATAATATATGTGAGTATAACAGAACTGATATGGCAGGTGAAAACCCGAGGAGAATCCAATCAGATTTTTTTTTTTAGGTCACAGCCCATTCAAATCCTTGTTTATGGGAGATTCAAAGGAATACCTCCCAGATTGCAGTTCCTAGGGCTTCCACTAGATGTCAACAGTACTTAGAAAGGGTTTCAGGCTTGTTTTTTGAAAAATGAGCTAGATTTTGTAGTTTTTCTAGGTGGCTCTCATTTTGACTGTAGTGTTGTTCCATGCTCATGGATGAGGGCGCCCACCTCATTATTTATCTCCGGTATTGAACACACTATTCTCTGTCTTAAATTGTATTATTTATTTACATATTAGGGTAACTGAGGATTGATTAGAAACGTTGTTTGACTTGTTTGGACGAAGTTTATTGGTAACTTTTGGGATTCCTTTGTCTGCATGTTGAACGAGGGGAACAGGTGGATTACTGAATCAAGCGCGCCAACTAAACTAACTATTTTGGGATATAAAGAAGGACTTTATCGAACAAAACGACCATTTGTTATGTAGCTGGGACCCTTGTGATTGCAAACAGAGGAAGATCTTCAAAGGTAAGTGATTTATTTTATCGCTATTTCTGACTTTCGTGATGTCTCTGCTGGTTTGGAAAATGTTTTTAATGCTTTTGTACGCGGGGCGCTGTCCTCAGATAATCGCATGGTATGCTTTCGCCGTAAAGCCTTTTTGAAATCTGACAAATCGGCTGGATTAAACAAATGAACTACTGACTTTCAGTATGCATATAGAGAAGGGCACTCACCTTGTAGTGCACTGACTTAGATGACTGATGATTGGTTAAAAGAAATGGATAATAAGATGATAGTTTGGAGCTGTATTGTTAGATTTCCGTATTGATGTTATTGATCATACATTGTTACTGAAGAAACTCACTTGCTGTGGCTTTACATCACCTGACATCACATGGTTGGAGAGATATTTATCCAAAGAACCCAGAGAATGTTCGTCAATGGAAGCTTCTCTAACATCAGATACGTACAGTACGGTGTCCCTCAGGGCAGATGCCTTGGGCCACTACTCTTCTCATTTTTTTTTTTTTTTTTTACAAATGATTTGCCACACACTATGCTTCCAAGTTCCTATTGTACCAAGTAACTGCCACATGACAACCAGTGGACCTTTTCCTTCAAATGTCCACCACCTTGACAACACTCAGCTTAGCTGTTTGAGTTCTCATTTAACCCGTTTAATACTGTATGCTATCATCAGTCACCATTCGGAACCACATATAACCACTAGTTATAACAAATAACAGTACATTTACAAAGCCTGCCAGTCATGCTGCTCTTTCCATCAAACCTCATAGGACTACCAATAATAAACATTAATGTAATTCCATACAAAATAATACCTCCTCCTTGCATTTTCAAGTCATCTTCCATCCCTCTCTCTCCTCTTCTTCTCTCCCTCTTCTTCTTCTTTCCCTCCTCTTCTTCTCTCCCTCTTCTTCTTCTTTCCCTCCTCTTCTTCTCTCCCTCCTCTTTGCTCCCTTCTTCTCTAGCCTCCTCTTCTTCTCTCACTCCTCTTCTCTCCCTCCTCCTCTTCTCTCTCTCCTCTTTGCTCCCTTCTTCTCTAGCCTCCTCTTCTTCTCTCACTCCACTTCTTCTCTCCCTCCTCTTCTTCTCTCTCTCCTCTTTGCTCCCTTCTTCTCTAGCCTCCTCTTCTTCTCTCCCTCTTCTTCCCTCCCTCCTCTTTGCTCTCTTCCTCTCTAGCCTCCTCTTCTGCTCTCACTCTTCTTCTTCTCTCCCTCCTCTTCTTCTCTCTCTCCTCTTCTTCTCTCCCTCCTCTTTTCTCCTCTTCTTCTCTAGCCTCCTCTTCTTCTCTCCCTCTTCTGCTCTCACTTCTCTCCTTCTCTCCCTCCTCTTCTCTCACTCCTCTTCTTCTCTCCCCCACTTCTTCTCTCCCTCCTCTTCTTCTCTCCCCCCTCATCTTCTCTCCCTCCTCTTTTCTTCTCTTCTTCTCTAGCCTCCTCTTCTTCTCTTCCTCCTCTTCTTCTCTCCCTGCTCTTTGCTCCCTTCTTCTCTCCCTCTTCTTCTCTCCCTCCTCTTTGCTCTCTTCCTCTCTAGCCTCCTCTTTTTCTCTCACTCCTCTTCTTCTCTAGCCTCCTCTTCTTCTCTCCCTCCTCTTCTTCTCTAGCCGCCTCTAGCTTCTCAACCAAATTTGATTACTGTCTTTTACCATGAAGGATACAAAAATTGGAAGCCCTTGTCTGTGAGACATCAGCTTGGAAGAATGGAAGGAAAGAAGGTATAAGCAGCTATGGAACCCTTCAGGGTCATTCATGCCGAGGACAGCGTGAATTGATGTCGTTGTGCCAGCCTTTTGTGTCTTAATAACAACATGTCGCCTTGCTCCATCAAAGCCCTGGGAGCCCTGGCATTAAACGTAGTGATTCCAGACCCTTTAAACCATCCAAAATCATTTTCCATGTCCAGATTGTTATGGGGCCATAGAAAGGACTGAAATAAGATGACGGGAGTCACAACGGGAGTCACTCATCTCCCCTCCTCTCCTCTCCTCTGTTCTCCTCTCCCCCTTCCCCTCCTCTCTCCTCACTCCCCTCTCCTCCCCCTCCCCTTCCCTCCTGTCTCTCCTTTTCCTCCACTCTCCTCTCTCCTCCACTCCGTGTAGGGTAGGAGTCCGTCCCAATAACTCTAGATAATGAGCTCGTGAGGAGCCTGGCAGAGCGACACATTATCATGGTGACATGAGGAATAGTAGGAGGGGAAGGAGGAGGAGAGGGGACGGGGCGATTAGAGATGGTGCCAGGGTGACAGGAAGATTAATTTCCTAAAATGAGATTGGAGAGAGAGAAAGACAGGAGCGAGCTGAGGAGTGAGTGAAGTAAGTGGCAGACTGGAGCTTGGAATAGCAGACTGGGAATGGGAATGGGAGTGGAAGTGGTAGTGGGAGTGGGAGTGGAAGTGAGAATGGGAATGGGAGTGGGAATTGGAGTGGGAGTGGGAGTGGGAATGGTTGTGGTAGTGGGAATGGGAGAGGGAGTGGGATTGGGAATGGGAATGGGAGTGGGAATGGTAGTGGTATTGGGAATGGGAGTGGGAATGGTTTGTGGTAGTGGGAATGGGAATGGGAATGGGAATGGGAGTGGCAGTGGCAGTGGCAGTGGGAGTGGGAATGGTAGTGGGAGTGGGAATGGGAATGGGAATGGGAGTGGCAGTGGGAGTGAGAATGGTAGTGGGAGTGGGAGTGGGAGTGGGAATGGGAGTGAGAATGGTAGTGGGAGTGGGAATGGTTGTGGTAGTGGGAATGGTTGTGGTAGTGGGAATGGTAGTGGTATTGGGAATGGGAGTGGGAATGGTTTGTGGTAGTGGGAATGGGAATGGGAGTGGCAGTGTGAGTGGGAATGGTAGTGGAAGTGGGAATGGGAATGGTAGTGGGAGTGGGAATGGGAATGGGAGTGGCAGTGTGAGTGGGAATGGTAGTGGAAGTGGGAATGGGAATGGGAGTGGGAATGGGAGTGGGAGTGGGAATGGGAATGGGAGTGGGAATGGGAGTGGGAATGGGGGTGGGAGTGGGAGTGGGAATGGGAGTGGGAATGGGAGTGGGAATGGGAATGGGAGTGGGAGTGGGAATGGGAATGGGAGTGGGAGTGGGAATGGGAATGGGAGTGGGAATGGGAATGGGAGTGGGAATGGGAGTGGGAATGGGAATGGGAATGGGAGTGGGAATGGGAATGGGAGTGGGAATGGGAGTGGGAATGGGAGTGGGAATGGGAATGGGAATGGGAGTGGGAATGGGAGTGGGAATGGGAATGGGAGTGGGAATGGGAGTGGGAATGGGAATGGGAGTGGGAATGGGAATGGGAGTGGGAATGGGAATGGGAGTGGGAGTGGGAATGGGAGTGGGAATGGGAGTGGGAATGGGAGTGGGAGTGGGAATGGGAGTGGGAGTGGGAGTGGGAATGGGAGTGGGAATGGGAATGGGAGTGGGAATGGGAGTGGGAATGGGAATGGGAGTGGGAGTGGGAATGGGAATGGGAGTGGGAATGGGAGTGGGAGTGGGAATGGGAGTGGGAATGGGAATGGTTGTGGTAGTGGGAATGGGAGTGGGAATGGGAGTGGGAGTGGGAATGGGAATGGGAGTGGGAGTGGGAATGGGAGTGGGAATGGGAGTGGGAATGGGAATGGGAGTGGGAATGGGAGTGGGAATGGGAGTGGGAATGGGAGTGGGAGTGGGAGTGGGAATGGGAGTGGGAGTGGGAATGGGAGTGGGAATGGGAGTGGGAATGGGAATGGGAGTGGGAGTGGGAATGGGAGTGGGAATGGGAGTGGGAATGGGAGTGGGAATGGGAGTGGGAATGGGAATGGGAGTGGGAGTGGGAGTGGGAGTGGGAATGGGAGTGGGAATGGGAGTGGGAATGGGAATGGGAATACGGATGGGAATTGGAATAGGGATGTATGTGGGAGTGGGATTATTACTATATATTGATGTTTCATGTATAGATCCTATCTTTGATAATAAGGATAATACCATTTATCCTTATATTTGGTACCGTCTTACATGACGTTAGCGCGTACTAGCTGTTTTCGCGGCACAACTGGCTAGTACGTTGGTAAGTGGGCTAGCCTACACTGGCTAGTACGTTGGTAAGTGGGCTAGCCTACACTGGCTAGTACGTTGGTAAGTGGGCTAGCCTACACTGGCTAGTACGTTGGTAAGTGGGCTAGCCTACACTGGCTAGTACGTTGGTAAGTGGGCTAGCCTACACTGGCTAGTACGTTGGTAAGTGGGCTAGCCTACACTGGCTAGTACGTTGGTAAGTGGGCTAGCCTACACTGGCTAGTACGTTGGTAAGTGGGCTAGCCTACACTGGCTAGTACGTTGGTAAGTGGGCTAGCCTACACTGGCTAGTACGTTGGTAAGTGGGCTAGCCTAAATAACAGGAGTATGTAGCCTGACATTAATAGAATTAAGAGAAATGGAATCTATCTATTTGTTAATTAATGTCAGTTGAGTTGACTCAAACGAAAGGAAGGATACACTTCCTTCTTTTATTTCCTGTTTCGCTCCTATCGGGTACACCCGCAATGGCTGCCGGTCCACCCGTTATGCCACTATTGACTTGAACGGGGAGGACAAATCGCTAGATTGTATTTCTATGTAAATGTACTACGTCACGACACAGATATAAGACCAACTTAGTGGTAAGTGTTGTCTTTCTTCTATATAAATACAAGTCTGTTACCATAACAACTGTTTCCTCACCAAACGGTCATCATGTCCTGTTTCCTTAGGATGTTTCATAAATGACACCCTATTCCCTATGTAGTGTACAATAGCGCCCTCTGGTCCAAAGTAGTGCACTACGTAGGGAATAGGGTGCCATAGGGCTCTGATCTAAAGTAGTGCACTACGTAGGGAATAGGGTGCCATAGGGCTCTGGTCCAAAGTAGTGCACTACGTAGGGAATAAGGTGCCATAGGGCTCTGGTCTAAAGTAGTGCACTACGTAGGGAATAGGGTGCCATAGGGCTCTGGTCTAAAGTAGTGCACTACGTAGGGAATAGGGTGCCATAGGGCTCTGGTCCAAAGTAGTGCACTACGTAGGGAATAGGGTGCCATTTGAGCTTCAGACGGAGCCTCTCAGTTTTGTCCGTTAATCAGATGTAAATTGAGCGTTTCTATTCCTCCGGTGTAATAGCCTCTCCATTACCATGTAGATTGGAGGAGAGTCACATGGGAGAGCCAATCAGAATCTCCACATGGGCACGGGACAATTTCCACTCTTCAGCTCCGGGTTATAGCTACCTGCTGTCAAGGTGCTTGCACCCAAAACAAGGGCCTGATTGAGGCATCATCTGTGTCCCAAAACTGCACCCCTAGATCCATCCTATGGGCCTCTGGTCCAAAGTAGTGCACTACGTAGGGAATAGACTGCAATTTGTGACAAAGCCCATGTGTGATTGAGACATCACATCAGAGGAACACATGTAATCTGGTCTCATTGTCTGCATCAAACTACACCCTTTTCCCCATTTTGTGCACTACATTAGACCAGGGTAGTATAGGGTAGTAGGGTAGTAGTGGACTATATAGGGTCTCATTGAGGATATATATTGGATGTAGGCCTGATTTAGACAAGGCCAGGTCTAAAGGGAATCATATTGTCAACAGTATATGTGGAACAGGGTCTCATTGAGGACATATATTGGATGTAGGCCTGATTTAGACAAGGCCAGGTCTAAAGGGAATCATATTGTCAACAGTATATGTGGAACAGGGTCTCATTGAGGATATATATTGGATGTAGGCCTGATTTAGACAAGGCCAGGTCTAAAGGGAGTCATATTGTCAACAGTATATGTGGAACAGGGTCGCATTGAGGACACAGTCTCAGTGTCACGAACGTCGTCAGGGATATGACCGGACCAAGGTGCAGCGTGGTGAGTGTACTCTGAGCCTTAACGAAGAAGAAGTACTGAAGCTTCTCTATAATGTCCAGGACCGTCAAATGAATGGACAGGTGTAGGATCTTAATTTGATCACCATTGTCGTTGCAAAAAAAAAAACTTGTAGTCTATTCGAGGTTTAAAAAGGCGTCTAAAGTTTGTAATTTCCATTTTAAAATGTCAGACTTGATTTGCCCCTTTAAAACCAAAAATGTATCAACCACTTAAAAAATGTCCATATACTGTATCATAATCCAAACTATATTTCATGTTTCCTTTTGCTGCAGGATTATATTCCAGCTGTGAGAAACTGACACTGCACATGTATATTGTCAACAAATCCAGAAGTGAAACTAAACTCTCTGTAGCAGAGTGAGCAGAAACAGAATCCAGGGTAAAACTCCACAGTCGGACTGGTAAAGGAACAACGACAGTCAGAGAGGATTACCAATACGTATTGTATGTATTGGTAGGCTGCTGTCTGTCTAGAACCAGTGTGTCCTGTACCATCATATGGGCAATCTAACATTGACCTCCAGTCACAATGATGAGTACACACACACACACACACACACACAGATACACACACACACACACACACACACACACACACACACACACACACACACACACACACACACACACACACACACACACACACACACACACACACACACACACACACACACACACACACACACACACACACACACACACACACGTACAAAGTCACCGATTGACCTCCTGTCTCTCTGATGTCACCTATCAAAGGCTATTGTGTCAAGATGCTGGGGCTAGAGGGAGGAGAGAGAGGTCTACAATATAAATATACACTATACTGGGGCTAGAGGGAGGAGAGAGGTCTACAATATGAATACACACTATACTGGGGCTAGAGGGGAGTAGAGAGATGTCTACAATATAAATACACACTATACTGGGGCTAGAGGGAGGAGAGAGAGGTCTACAATATAAATACACACTATACTGGGGCTAGAGGGAGGAGAGAGGTCTACAATATAAATACACACTATACTGGGGCTAGAGGGAGGAGAGAGGCTACAATATAAATACACACTATACTGGGGCTAGATGGAGGAGAGAGAGGTCTACAATATAAATACACACTATACTGGGGCTAGAGGGAGGAGAGAGAGGTCTACAATATAAATACACACTATACTGGGGCTAGAGGGAGGAGAGAGAGGTCTACAATATAAATACACACTATACTGGGGCTAGAGGGGAGGAGAGAGAGGTCTACAATATAAATACACACTATACTGGGGCTAGAGGGAGGAGAGAGAGGTCTACAATATAAATACACACTATACTGGGGCTAGAGGGGAGGAAAGAGAGGTCTACAATATAAATACACACTATACTGGGGATAGAGGGAGGAGAGAGAGGTCTACAATATAAATACACACTATACTGGGGCTAGAGGGGAGGAGAGAGAGGTCTACAATATAAATACACACTATACTGGGGCTAGAGGGAGGAGAGAGAGGTCTACAATATAAATACACACTATACTGGGGCTAGAGGGAGGAGAGAGGTCTACAATATAAATACACACTATACTGGGGCTAAAGGGGAGGAGAGAGAGGTCTACAATATAAATACACACTATACTGGGGCTAGAGGGAGGAGAGAGAGGTCTACAATATAAATACACACTATACTGGGGCTAGAGGGAGGAGAGAGAGGTCTACAATATAAATACACACTATACTGGGGCTAGAGGGAGGAGAGAGAGAGGTCTACAATATAAATACACACTATACTGGGGCTAGGGGGAGGAGAGAGAGGTCTACAATATGAATATACACTATACTGGGGCTAGAGGGAGGAGAGAGGTCTACAAAATAAATACACACTATACTGGGGCTAGAGGGAGGAGAGAGAGGTCTACAATATAAATACACACTATACTGGGGTTAGAGGGAGGAGAGAGAGGTCTACAATATAAATACACACTATACTGGGGCTAGAGGGAGGAGAGAGAGGTCTACAATATAAATACACACTATACTGGGGCTAGAGGGAGGAGAGAGGTCTACAATATAAATACACACTATACTGGGGCTAAAGGGGAGGAGAGAGAGGTCTACAATATAAATACACACTATACTGGGGCTAGAGGGAGGAGAGAGAGGTCTACAATATAAATACACACTATACTGGGGCTAGAGGGAGGAGAGAGAGGTCTACAATATAAATACACACTATACTGGGGCTAGAGGGAGGAGAGAGAGAGGTCTACAATATAAATACACACTATACTGGGGCTAGGGGGAGGAGAGAGAGGTCTACAATATGAATATACACTATACTGGGGCTAGAGGGAGGAGAGAGGTCTACAAAATAAATACACACTATACTGGGGCTAGAGGGAGGAGAGAGAGGTCTACAATATAAATACACACTATACTGGGGCTAGAGGGAGGAGAGAGAGGTCTACAATATAAATACACACTATACTGGGGCTAGGGGGAGGAGAGAGAGCTTCATGCTCCTTGTTACTGATCACTAGAGGACAAGCGTTCTCCTTGCTGGACACACGTGTCCACATGGAGACAATGACAGATCATCCGTGTCATTTTGTCATTGAGTTGTCGAAGTGCTGCTGCAAATATACATTTTCCCCTGGGGGTTGTGTTGTCAGTCATAATGTAAGTAACCTCATTTACCTTCCTCTAAATGCCTCTGTCAATCCAACAGCTATTGTCAGCAGTAATCAAGTGTCTATGAACCTGAGTTATACTGTTAGCTCTGAGGCGCTGTGCCCTAGAAGGACGTCCAACTGTGAGCCTGGTCTGCTTTGATGAACTGGTCTGTCTGTAATAAAGGACTGGTCTGCTTTGATGAACTGGTCTGTCTGTAATAAAGGACTGGTCTGCTTTGATGAACTGGTCTGTCTGTAATAAAGGACTGGTCTGCTTTCTTAACATCGCTACCAACAAAACAACAGGCGCTAGTTTTGTCGCACCTGGACTACTTCCCAGTCGTGTGGTGAAGTGCTACAAAGAGGGACATCATTTTATCATTTGGCCCAGAACAAAGCAGCACGACTGGCCCTTGAATGTACATGGAGAGATAACACCAATACACAGGTCAATCTCTTCCTGGCTCAGAGGAGAAGAGAGATGGCCTTGGCATTAGCTAATGAGGATCCATAGTAAACCACAGGAAGAGTAGCTGCTGCCTTGGCATTAGCTAATGAGGATCCATAGTAAACCCCAGGAAGAGTAGCTGCTGCCTTGGCATTAGCTAATGAGGATCCATAGTAAACCCCAGGAAGAGTAGCTGCTGCCTTGACAGAACTAATGGGGATCCATAATAAACCCCAGGAAGAGTAGCTGCTGCCTTGGATTAGATAATGAGGATCCATAGTAAACCCCAGGAAGAGTAGCTGCTGCCTTGACAGGAACTAATGAGGATCCATAATAAACCCCAGGAAGAGTAGCTGCTGCCTTGACAGGAACTAATGGGGATCCATAATAAACCCCAGGAAGAGTAGCTGCTGCCTTGGCAGGAACTAATGGGGATCCATAATAAACCCCAGGAAGAGTAGCTGCTGCCTTGACAGGAACTAATGGGGATCCATAATAAACCCCAGGAAGAGTAGCTGCTGCCTTGGCAGGAACTAATGGGGATCCATAATAAACCCCAGGAAGAGTAGCTGCTGCCTTGGCAGGAACTAATGGGGATCCATAACATACCCCAGGAAGAGTAGCTGCTGCCTT
>NW_024058044.1:62500-70000 GCF_016432855.1 Salvelinus namaycush
CCGTAGCATCTTTCACGTGACACGGGACTTCGTTTCCTAATTCAGTTTACCCAGAGAACAAAAGTGTAACGCTGTAATTTCAGCCGTCTCTGCCAGCTGGCTTGTAATGAGGCAGTGTGAATGGGGATTCAGCATCAGCCTCTTCTCCAAGCCCGGATGGATTTGGGCCCGGATGGATTTGGGCCCGGGTGGATTTGGGCCCGGATGGATTTGGGCCCGGATGGATTTGGGCCCGGGTGGATTTGGGCCCGGATGGATTTGGGCCCGGATGGATTTGGGCCCGGGTGGATTTGGGCCAGGATGGATTTGAGCCCGGGTGGATTTGGGCCCGGGTGGATTTGGAACCGGATGGATTTGGGCCCGGATGGATTTGGGCCCGGATGGATTTGGGCCCGGGTGGATTTGGGACAGGATGGTTTTGGGCCAGGATGGATCTGGGCCCGGATGGATTTGAGCCAGGATGGATTTGAGCCAGGATGGATCTGGGCCCGGATGGATTTGATACAGCGGAGTCAAGAATCTACACGACACTTGAGTTTTTTTTTTTTTTAAGTGACAATGTGGTAACTGAAAAAAAAATGACTCCGCTGTGGATTGATGACTGTAGTGTGTCATAGTAGACAGAACAGAGATAAAACACAGATCCACACTAGCCTCTCTCTCTCAGTGAGACCATTAGCAGAGACAGACAGAGGAACTGTGAACCAGCAGAAGTGGAGCTATCGCTCTCTGACAGAGAGACAGTGTTCTGTCAGAACTAACAGGCTGGATCATAGCAGCACTTCTGACACAACTCAGTTTGATGAGGAGACTGACTCTGTCCTGATATCATCACACTATAATCTCCTTTCCACCAGGACCATCCAGAGAGAGAGAGAGAGAGAGAGAGAGAGAGAGAGAGAGAGAGAGAGAGAGAGAAAGAGAGAGAGAGAGAGAGAGAGAGAGAGAGAGAGAGAGAGAGAGAGAGAGAGAGAGAGAGGTTTAAAGTAGTGCACTATATAGGGAATAGGGTGCTATAGGGCTCTGGTCTAAAGTAGTGTACTATATAGGGAATAGGACACAGTTTGTCTGTTGGTTTCAAGCAGAAGTGCGTCAGAATGTCTAATAGAAAAGTGTTGATCATTTCCTGTCTCTGCAGCCTGGAGATATAAGATAATAACATAGACTCTAGTTCATCCCTGGAGAAGACTATAATATATATCATTGCAGTGTAGAAATACATCCTCACTCTCTGCTCCCTCCCTCCCTCCCTCCCTCCCTCCCTCAATAATAATTGTAATTTCTGAACCTGTCTCTACCTCCACGCAGCTCTAGTTATTCCTGATGACCTGGGGGGGGGGGTGGGGAGGGGGGGGGGGGGGGGGGGGGGGGGGGGGGGGGGGGGGGGGGGGGGGGCGGGGGGGGGACAAACACCGCCGTACTTCCTGACCGTCTCTAAATTGTGTTTCAGATGATGTGCACTGTCACTTCACCCCCACCTACTTGGAAGGGGTGGGCGGGGGTAAACAGCTTCTACCCCTAAGCCATAAGACTCCTGAACATCTAGTCAAATGACTACCCTGACAATTCCCCCCCCCCCTCCCCTCTTCACACTACTGCCACTCTCTGTTGTCATTCTATGCCATAGTCACTTTAATTAACTCTACCTACATGTACACACTACCTCAACTAACCGGTGCCCCCGCACATTGACTCTGTACCGGCACCCTCTCTGTATATATTGATATTTTTTACTGCTGCTATTTAATTACTTGTTACTTTTATCTCTTAATTTTATTCCGTATTTTTTGAAACGGCACTGTCGGTTAGGGGCTCGTAAGTAAGAATTTCACTGTGAGGTCTACTACACCTGTTGTATTCAGCATTTCACTGTGAGGTCTACTACACCTGTTGTATTCAGCATTTCACTGTGAGGTCTACTACACCTGTTGTATTCAGCATTTCACTGTAAGGTCTACTACACCTGTTGTATTCAGCATTTCACTGTGAGGTCTACTACACCTGTTGTATTCAGCATTTCACTGTAAGGTCTACTACACCTGTTGTATTCAGCATTTCACTGTGAGGTCTACTACACCTGTTGTATTCAGCATTTCACTGTGAGGTCTACTACACCTGTTGTATTCAGCATTTCACTGTGAGGTCTACTACACCTGTTGTATTCAGCATTTCACTGTGAGGTCTACACCTGTTGTATTCAGCATTTCACTTTGAGGTCTACTACACCTGTTGTATTCAGCATTTCACTGTAAGGTCTACTACACCTGTTGTATTCAGCATTTCACTGTAAGGTCTACTACACCTGTTGTATTCAGCATTTCACTGTGAGGTCTACTACACCTGTTGTATTCAGCATTTCACTGTAAGGTCTACTACACCTGTTGTATTCAGCATTTCACTGTGAGGTCTACTACACCTGTTGTATTCAGCATTTCACTGTAAGGTCTACTACACCTGTTGTATTCAGCATTTCACTGTAAGGTCTACTACACCTGTTGTATTCAGCATTTCATTGTAAGGTCTACTACACCTGTTGTATTCAGCATTTCACTGTAAGGTCTACTACACCTGTTGTATTCAGCATTTCACTGTAAGGTCTGCTATACCTGTTGTATTCGGCATTTCACTGTGAGGTCTACTACACCTGTTGTATTCAGCATTTCACTGTAAGGTCTACTATACCTGTTGTATTCGGCATTTCACTGTGAGGTCTACTACACCTGTTGTATTCAGCATTTCACTGTAAGGTCTACTATACCTGTTGTATTCAGCATTTCACTGTGAGGTCTACTACACCTGTTGTATTCAGCATTTCACTGTAAGGTCTACTACACCTGTTGTATTCAGCATTTCACTGTAAGGTCTACTACACCTGTTGTATTCAGCATTTCACTGTAAGGTCTACTACACCTGTTGTATTCAGCATTTCACTGTGAGGTCTACTACACCTGTTGTATTCAGCATTTCACTGTGAGGTCTACTACACCTGTTGTATTCAGCATTTCACTGTAAGGTCTACTACACCTGTTGTATTCAGCATTTCACTGTAAGGTCTACTACACCTGTTGTATTCAGCATTTCACTGTAAGGTCTACTACACCTGTTGTATTCAGCATTTCACTGTAAGGTCTACTACACCTGTTGTATTCAGCATTTCACTGTAAGGTCTACTACACCTGTTGTATTCAGCATTTCACTGTAAGGTCTACTACACCTGTTGTATTCAGCATTTCACTGTGAGGTCTACTACACCTGTTGTATTCACCATTTCACTGTAAGGTCTACTACACCTGTTGTATTCAGCATTTCACTGTGAGGTCTACTACACCTGTTGTATTCAGCATTTCACTGTAAGGTCTACTACACCTGTTGTATTCAGCATTTCACTGTAAGGTCTACTACACCTGTTGTATTCAGCATTTCACTGTGAGGTCTACTACACCTGTTGTATTCAGCATTTCACTGTAAGGTCTACTACACCTGTTGTATTCAACATTTCACTGTAAGGTCTACTACACCTGTTGTATTCAGCATTTCACTGTGAGGTCTACTACACCTGTTGTATTCAGCATTTCACTGTAAGGTCTACTACACCTGTTGTATTCAGCATTTCACTGTAAGGTCTACTACACCTGTTGTATTCAGCATTTCACTGTGAGGTCTACTACACCTGTTGTATTCAGCATTTCACTGTGAGGTCTACTACACCTGTTGTATTCAGCATTTCACTGTGAGGTCTACTACACCTGTTGTATTCAGCATTTCACTTTGAGGTCTACTACACCTGTTGTATTCAGCATTTCACTTTGAGGTCTACTACACCTGTTGTATTCAGCATTTCACTGTAAGGTCTACTACACCTGTTGTATTCAGCATTTCACTGTGAGGTCTACTACACCTGTTGTATTCAGCATTTCACTGTGAGGTCTACTACACCTGTTGTATTCAGCATTTCACTGTAAGGTCTACTACACCTGTTGTATTCAGCATTTCATTGTAAGGTCTACTACACCTGTTGTATTCAGCATTTCACTGTAAGGTCTACTACACCTGTTGTATTCAGCATTTCACTGTAAGGTCTACTATACCTGTTGTATTCGGCATTTCACTGTGAGGTCTACTACACCTGTTGTATTCAGCATTTCACTGTAAGGTCTACTATACCTGTTGTATTCGGCATTTCACTGTGAGGTCTACTACACCTGTTGTATTCAGCATTTCACTGTGAGGTCTACTACACCTGTTGTATTCATTATTTCACTGTAAGGTCTACTACACCTGTTGTATTCAGCATTTCATTGTGAGGTCTACTACACCTGTTGTATTCAGCATTTCACTGTAAGGTCTACTACACCTGTTGTATTCAGCATTTCACTGTAAGGTCTACTACACCTGTTGTATTCAGCATTTCACTGTAAGGTCTACTACACCTGTTGTATTCAGCATTTCACTGTGAGGTCTACTACACGTGTTATATTCAGCATTTCACTGTGAGGTCTACTACACCTGTTGTATTCAGCATTTCACTGTAAGGTCTACTACACCTGTTGTATTCAGCATTTCACTGTAAGGTCTACCTACACCTGTTGTATTCAGCATTTCACTGTGAGGTCTACTACACCTGTTGTATTCACCATTTCACTGTAAGGTCTACTACACCTGTTGTATTCAGCATTTCACTGTAAGGTCTACTACACCTGTTGTATTCAGCATTTCACTGTGAGGTCTACTACACCTGTTTTATTCAGCATTTTACTGTAAGGTCTACTACACCTGTTGTATTCAGCATTTCACTGTAAGGTCTACTACACCTGTTGTATTCAGCATTTCACTGTAAGGTCTACTACACCTGTTGTATTCAGCATTTCACTGTGAGGTCTACTACACCTGTTGTATTCAGCTTTTCACTGTAAGGTCTACTACACCTGTTGTATTCAACATTTCACTGTAAGGTCTACTACACCTGTTGTATTCAGCATTTCACTGTGAGGTCTACTACACCTGTTGTATTCAGCATTTCACTGTAAGGTCTACTACACCTGTTGTATTCAGCATTTCACTGTAAGGTCTACTACACCTGTTGTATTCAGCATTTCACTGTGAGGTCTACTACACCTGTTGTATTCAGCATTTCACTGTAAGGTCTACTACACCTGTTGTATTCAGCATTTCACTGTGAGGTCTACTACACCTGTTGTATTCAGCATTTCACTGTGAGGTCTACTACACCTGTTGTATTCAGCATTTCACTGTGAGGTCTACTACACCTGTTGTATTCAGCATTTCACTGTAAGGTCTACTACACCTGGTTGTATTCAGCATTTCACTGTAAGGTCTACTACACCTGTTGTATTCAGCATTTCACTGTGAGGTCTACTACACCTGTTGTATTCAGCATTTCACTGTAAGGTCTACTACACCTGTTGTATTCAGCATTTCACTGTGAGGTCTACTACACCTGTTGTATTCAGCATTTCACTGTGAGGTCTACTACACCTGTTGTATTCAGCATTTCACTGTGAGGTCTACTACACCTGTTGTATTCAGCATTTCACTGTGAGGTCTAACTACACCTGTTGTATTCAGCATTTCACTGTGAGGTCTACTACACCTGTTGTATTCAGCATTTCACTGTGAGGTCTACTACACCTGTTGTATTCAGCATTTCACTTTAGGTCTACTACACCTGTTGTATTCGGCATTTCACTGTAAGGTCTACTACACCTGTTGTATTCAGCATTTCACTGTAAGGTCTACTACACCTGTTGTATTCAGCATTTCACTGTAAGGTCTACTACACCTGTTGTATTCAGCATTTCACTGTAAGGTCTACTACACCTGTTGTATTCAGCATTTCACTGTAAGGTCTACTACACCTGTTGTATTCAGCATTTCACTGTAAGTCTACTACACCTGTTTTATTCAGCATTTCACTGTAAGGTCTACTACACCTGTTGTATTCAGCATTCACTGTAAGGTCTACTACACCTGTTGTATTCAGCATTTCACTGTAAGGTCTACTACACCTGTTGTATTCAGCATTTCACTGTAAGGTCTACTCCACCTGTTGTATTCAGCATTTCACTGTGAGGTCTACTACACCTGTTGTATTCAGCATTTCACTGTGAGGTCTACTACACCTGTTGTATTCAGCATTTCACTGTAAGGTCTACACCTGTTGTATTCAGCATTTCACTGTGAGGTCTACTACACCTGTTGTATTCAGCATTTCACTGTGAGGTCTACTACACCTGTTGTATTCAGCATTTCACTGTGAGGTCTACTACACCTGTTGTATTCAGCATTTCACTGTAAGGTCTACTACACCTGTTGTATTCAGCATTTCACTGTGAGGTCTACTACACCTGTTGTATTCAGCATTTCACTGTAGGTTTACTACACCTGTTGTATTCAGCATTTCACTGTAAGGTCTACTACACCTGTTGTATTCAGGCATTTCACTTTAAGGTCTACTCCACCTGTTGTATTCGGCATTTCACTGTAAGGTCTACTACACCTGTTGTATTCAGCATTTCACTGTGAGGTCTACTACACCTGTTGTATTCAGCATTTCACTGTGAGGTCTACCTACACCTGTTGTATTCAGCATTTCACTGTAAGGTCTACTACACCTGTTGTATCAGCATTTCACTGTGAGGTCTACTACACCTGTTGTATTCAGCATTTCACTGTGAGGTCTACCTACACCTGTTTGTATTCAGCATTTCACTGTAAGGTCTACTACACCTGTTGTATTCAGCATTTCACTGTAAGGTCTACCTACACCTGTTGTATTCAGCATTTCACTGTGAGTCTACTACACCTGTTGTATTCAGCATTTCACTGTGAGGTCTACCTACACCTGTTGTATTCAGCATTTCACTGTAAGGTCTACTACACCTGTTGTATTCAGCATTTCACTGTAAGGTCTACTACACCTGTTGTATTCAGCATTTCACTGTGAGGTCTACTACACCTGTTGTATTCAGCATTTCACTGTGAGGTCTACTACACCTGTTGTATCAGCATTTCACTGTAAGGTCTACTACACCTGTTGTATCAGCATTTCACTGTAAGGTTTACTATACCTGTTGTATTCAGCATTTCACTGTAAGGTCTACTACACCTGTTGTATTCAGCATTTCACTGTAAGGTCTACACCTGTTGTATTCAGCATTTCACTGTAAGGTCTACCTACACCTGTTGTATTCGGCATTTCACTTTAAGGTCTACTACACCTGTTGTATTCAGCATTTCACTGTAAGGTCTACTACACCTGTTGTATTCGGCATTTCACTGTAAGGTCTACTACACCTGTTGTATTCGGCACATGTGACTAATACAGTTTGATTTGACTAGATATGAGAAGGTATGCCTGCTCAAATCAAGCAGACTCTAACAACTAGGTATAATGTGTAATTGAGTGGATGAGGATGGTTTTCTCTGGCTAGTTAAGCATGACTTGACCAGAGATTATAAACACTCAATATAAAGACACAG